>NC_061087.1:69506619-69514119 GCF_015104395.2 Macrobrachium nipponense | reverse complement strand
CTGGCACAACAAACCAATGCACGGACAATACATGAGACAGACTAAAGAACTAGCCAGCGATGACATATGGCAATGGCTACAGAGGGGAGAGCTAAAGAAGGAAACTGAAGGAATGATAACAGCGGCACAAGATCAGGCCCTAAGAACCAGATATATTCAAAGTACGATAGACGGAAATAACATCTCTCCCATATGTAGGAAGTGCAATACGAAAAATGAAACCATAAAACACATAGCAAGCGAATGCCCGGCACTTGCACAGAACCAGTACAAAAAGAGGCATGATTCAGTGGCAAAAACCCTCCACTGGAGCCTGTGCAAGAAACATCAGCTACCTTGCAGTAATAAGTGGTACGAGCACCAACCTGATGGAGTGATAGAAAACGATCAGGCAAAGATCCTCTGGGACTATGGTATCAGAACGGATAGGGTGATACGTGCAAATAGACCAGACGTGACGTTGATTGACAAAGTCAAGAAGAAGGTATCACTCATTGATGTCGCAATACCATGGGACACCAGAGTTAAAGAGAAAGAGAGGGAAAAAAATGGATAAGTATCAAGATCTGAAAATAGAAGTAAGAAGAATATGGGATATGCCAGTGGAAATCGTACCCATAATCATAGGAGCACTAGGCACGATCCCAAGATCACTGAAAAGGAATCTAGAAAAACTAGAGGCTGAAGTAGCTCCAGGACTCGTGCAGGAAAGTGTGATCCTAGAAACGGCGCACATAGTAAGAAAAGTGATGGACTCCTAAGGAGGCAGGATGCAACCCGGAACCCCACACTATAAAAAATACCACCCAGTCGAATTGGAGGACTGTGATAGAGCAAAAAAATAAAAAATAAATAAATTAAAAAAAAAATAATAATAATAATAATAATAATAATAATAAAACACTTGCTAAATACCATATTCGCCTTTGGTCACACGTTCGAAAATACCTTAAAAGAAATAATAAATAAATAAGAGCATGAACAAATGAAAAAAAAGTAACAAAACCAGCCCCCAAATTACTATTAAATGTTCTCTCGAACTCTGAAATCTACATTAACCCCGCAAAATCAGTAACAACTCCAAACATGTCCCCTTATTTCACTTGACCGACTCCAAACAGAAAAAAAGAAGGCCCCACATTAAAACAAAAAATAAGACCAGCCTAAAATACGGCAAATATGAGAAAAAAATCCGAGAGACAAATATTAAGTAATAGAATCTGAAAAATCAAAGTAGGCCATCGCAGATGCGCAAAAAACTAAATCAAAACTATGAGTCAGAACCAAAACCATGTTTCGCGGAAACAAAATAAAATAAAATCATGAACTAGCTCCATTTTAAGTGTTAGATTGTCCACTTAGACATGTACGCCAACTTAGAAAAAACCTGTATACTGACTCATATCTGCTGCAAAACGGCTAAACATTGAAAATTATCACCACATCGGTCTCCAAAAAAGAGAACAACAACATAATGCAGAACGTGCTTCCCCAAATCTCATGACTGAATTATCACAGCTCAACCACAGAAAACGGAATATATAAACTAAACTTAGGCCGAAGACTAGCCAAAACAAAATCCATCATCAATAAGCAAAGACATGTCAGCAATCACCAAACTAATAAAAAACAATTTCATCTCCAGTATCCTCAATATTCCACAATTCGTAGACACAGCACTAGCAACAGCTTTACGCTGACCTTAACTAGTATAAAAAAGAAAATGCGTGTCTGAGAACTGAACAATCAATATACCTGGTTCAAAAACAACACCATCAACTAAAACATCATTATAAACATAATTCACCTGCCGTTAGGGGAAACTTACACTCAAAAATGTGACTCAGCACAAAAACCAACATTAGCAATATAAACAACAAGCACATTACCACCATATTATCAATACCACTGAAGCTTCTCTAGCAAACAAAATACCACATGGCCAAGATATTATACCCCTAATTCTCCTCGTGATCGCACTCTCAAAAGAGTGCCAATCCATAAATACCGTCGAAAAACATCCCTAAGGAGCTCATGTTACCGGCAAAAATTCTTAGTACATTACCTGGTTAGCATAGCTCTGCTGAAAAGGACAAAAACTGCCAAAATAAATGTATCAGTAATCCCAAAATTGCCACAGAATTCTAGAAAAATAATCAGTGTTCCACAACTTATTACAAAGAAAACCACAAACCCGAAGTGTCTAAACAAAAGCTTCCCCATATCCACTTCGGTACAGGCCACCAGAAACCTAATCAAAGCACCTATCACTGGCAAACTTGCCACAAAAACAACCTTAAGCAAAAACCAAATTCGCATGTGATAGACACTTGGAGATATTTGCCGAAACTCCCAGCAACTCTCTAAAAAGAAAAAGCAGAAGTGCCATAGAATTGTCGTACCTCGCGACATGTGCTTATGGACCCGGAAAGAGAGAGAGAGAGAGAGAGAGAGAGAGAGAGAGAGAGAGAGAGAGAGAGAGAAACTGACACCTCATCTGATATTGGTTTCGCCACACTATCAGAACAACTGAATTTACGACAAGGGTATTGTGCAAGAGCCGTGGAAATGCAACAATTATTCATACATTAAAAATTGTCCAATTTCTCCCCTAAATCTCGTTGTAGCATCAAACAGCTGAAACTTAAAATGTACGCATCACCAAAAAATCATCCCACGTCATGGTTATTACAATCTACACAAACAGTTTTAAGAGAGAAAAACAAATAAAATTTGAATTCGCTCATGATAAGTCCTGTAAGAACTTACGGCAGCGACGACTAACATTTAAAAGGGGAAAAGAAAAACCAATGGCACTGTTGACTATTCCCGTGACACCTGTGACTAATGTAGACTGAAAAACAATTGCCTACTGAAACAAAAAAAAAAGAAAATTCTAAGGGCAAACAAAGAAATCCATAAACACGGACTAAAAGAAGGCCGGACAACCAAAGCCACAGGAGCCATCAAGGGAAACATTAGGGTGTGGTCGAAACCTGAACTCGAAATCATAAGATAACCAAAAATCTCCAAAATAGTCTAAAGCACTCTCCAAAACCCAAGGAAAGCTTACACAAAAACTAAAAGAAAAGGAATGCGCCATATTTATTTCCTCTTCACGTCAAAGTTGAACAAAAAAGTTCCAAAAAACCCAACGGGCATAAATCATCTCTCACACTCGTGAGCTACAGCAGATAACAGCTGATTTTTCCACATCAAAGCTAAAGAGACAACAAGGGATAAAAAGAAGGATAGGGATGCATTCACCCCGGAACCCCATAAAAAGAAAAAAATCACCCTCCATTTGCCACAACCCCCTGAACCACACAATTTTCCCTTTGCTGGTTGTTCAGCGAAAAAGGAGCTGAGTGCGTAGGCACAACAAAGCTCTGTCTCCAAGCCCCAAAAATGCAATCTAAGCACCCCAAGAACTGAGCCGCAGTTATGAGACTTTTATGTGCATTCATATGCAATCCCAAAAATAAAACATGTCGCCGTTATGCAAAAAGTTCCCGATAAATATATGCTAAGACCAACCCATCTTAAAAACAAACTTACGCATTCTGCTCCCCTGGGAAAAAAATTATGTATGAAGATCTAAACTGTCCCTTTAATCCCGAAATGATTCACTTACAAAGAGAGGAAGAGAGAAAGATACACAAGGGCATTAAATAAAGTATACTAACACTTACGAACTCATTGAAAAAACAGCAGCGGATACTGACATTGCCAGCCTACAAATACGCGACGGGCACTCGTGAACGCAACACACGCAACACACAAGATGATACTTGCGTATGCAATCGCGAACCCCTACCCGAACATTGCTGTAACACGCTACACCAACAAGTCCCAACTGACTAGTGAACTCTAGAAGGAGCCTGACATTGGACAAATACGCTGACCCAATCAAATTAACTTCTTCCTATTACTAGAACACCGGCTAACTAACCCCTATCTCCTATCACCTATTCTAATGATGACGATTCCCTAATTCACTTACCCAACCAGTCATTCCAGAAACGTAACCCAAAACAGCCTTTTATTAATTGCCAACAATCTGTTACCCCCTCCTCCAAAGAGGGGAGGAAGGATGTAAAGCTTACCTGATTGAGGCGTTTTGGTACCATGGCCTCAAAAGGCACTGTGTGACCTCTCTCTCTCTCTCTCTCTCTCTCTCTCTCTCACACACACACAACCAACCAACCGACCTCTGTGCAATTAACATATCACAATTATCTCAGGTAGCTAAATCAGACTCGTGAATGACAAAAAATACATTTATTTAAGAACAAAAGGATTAAGTAAATAAATTAAATTCCCAAAGAATATTTTTTTTTTAACTGAATAAGTCATATTCTCAAAGAACAAACTGATTGACTGAATAAATCAAAACCTGAAACTTTAGTTTCTAAACACAACCCAATGAAAACTCCAAACAATGCACCATTATGAAAGGGTATTATGATTCAAACAGGAAAACCAAATAACTCAAGGGATCGGAGCAAACCCATCCACCCTTTTCTCTATAATAACTAAATATCAGTCATAAGATAAATAACCAAACTCATAGTCTCCCCACACCACAAAATTTTCCAGAAAAGTTCCCGTGGAAACTGCCAGAGAATGTACCACATCCGTCTGGAGATAAAAGAAAGAAAGAAAGAAAAAGAAAACATAAATAAATTGTAAATAAACCAAAATGACATAAATCAAAAAGTCATATGAAATAAAGGTTTAAAATACAAAAAGCTAAAGCTACTCTTCTGCTTAAAAGTAAGTACACATACCCATCTCAGCACTTAACTAAACACAACAAATTAACACATTGTCGCTCTGATATTTGGGTGTTTCTGCGTCCTAATTATCTTACCCTCCCATTACGTAGTGGAACAGCTCGCACATACACAGGTACGAGCTTTTTCAAAAGACACTACTTTGATAGGATGTCACTGATTCGTCACAAGTTCATTGCACTGCAGCAGATTCATGATTTCATATACAGATCATGGTTACATCCATCAACCGCCCAAATGTAGATTGAAAAGCACACCTTACTTCCGCCCATGCACGGACATGAGACGAGACCTGTCTTGCTCTTGATTGTGGCTGACACGTCGATTTTCCATATTGCGCCACCCTAAGTGATGAGTGTACATTTCAAGAACCCACTTTGTATCTGTGGGAGCATACGCTGAATCTATCATTTTAAAGAATGCAATCACTCACCACATCCGTGCGACACACTCCTGAATTGGCATAATCTCCGCTATGCTTGCTCCGGGCAGGGTTGCCTTTAGATATCATCAAGGTCATTCTCATAGTATACCTGGATGGAATGACTTGGTTAAATATCTGTATACATACTCACAAGAAATGTTTTTACTGTGGAGGCAAAATGGTAGTCCATCTACATACTGAAAGAATTGCTGAACTATTACTTATCGTCAGCCTCTCCTGTTTTCCTTTGTTCTGTGGATGTGAGAAAAACATTTGACAAAGTAAACTACCTGAAACTCTTCCTGAAGCTGCATAAAAGAGGCACACCCCTATATTTAATTGGCATTTTATATTGCTGGTTCTTCACTCAGCAATTCTGTGTCAAATGGGGTAACGTATTATCGTACACTTTCGGCTCCCCAAACGGGTTTCGGCAAGGGGGCATTCTCTCCCCATACCTGTTTACTCCGTACACAGATCCCTTAAATGTCAAACTGAGCTCACTCCCAATCGGATGCACTGTCAATGAAACAACTATAAACAACCTCTGTTGTGCCGACGATATGGTTCTGATTTCCCCATCAGTGCAAGGTCTCCAATGACTCATCGACACTTGCCGCCAATATGCAGAGGAATTTGATATCATTTACAACGAAACCAAAACCCAGTGTATGTCGTTGCTCCCGAGATCGCTTAAGCATATTGCAGAACCATAAATATTCCTCGGAAATCATCGGCTGGAATTCGTGCACGAATTTCCGTATTTAGGTCACGTTATCACGGACCACCTAAAAGATACGGCAGACATTGAACAGAGGCTTCGTAAACATGATTGCAAGGAGGTTTGTCCCTGTCACCGAGACGTGAAACTGCTGCTCTTTTGCTCGTATTGCTACAGTATTTATGGGTGTTCCCACAGGGCGAAGTATACCCGAAAGACCATGAGACGTATTACTGTTGAGCACAGTGACATTTTGAGACGCCTCACAAACACTCCTCGCTACCACTCCGCCACACAAATTGTTCATAGAAAACCGCCTGGACAACCTAAAAATCATTGCATAGCGAAAGATGTCCAGTCTGATAACCCGAGTGAGAAACAGCAGCAATTCGTTCATACAAAGCATCCTAAGGAGTGAAGCAAGAAGAAGATCTCAACTGTGGGAAAGTTGGGGAAATGAGGCCTTTGTTACCTGACCTCTGTGTTGGCAAGGTGTCATCTGCAGAATCTGTCATTATTATTATATTTATTGTTGATATTTTACATTTTCATTATTACTGCGAATACTATCAAGTTAAAGTTTTTTATATCCTTAATTTTCGTATTTATCCCTTGGGACCTGACTTCTGTAACCACCTAAGGCAGGGGTGGCCAACCTATGGCGCATGCGCCAACAGTGGCGCATTGCACGATTACAAGTGGCGCACTATACCCCAGAGATAATAAAAGTAAAAAACATGCCTGCTCATAAAGAAATAAAAAAATAAAAATACTAATAATAATACTGATTTCTAGAAAAAACAAACAAAAAACAATTCAAGTAACTTATAGCTAGAAGTGAGTTTTACAGAGATTTGTTCTAATCTAAAACATAGAAATAATTTTTATTTGATTTTATTGTTCCGTGTGCATCTATTAGTCATCTACTTTAAACAATAATGCGTCATCATTATATACCTGTATATAAATTATATATATATATATATATATATATATATATATATATATATATATATATATATATATATATATATATATATATATATAGATATATATATAAATGAATTAGCCAAATATGTCCAAATTATCATACTTAAAGGATTGAAAGGGGGTTAAAGTTTTATGTGGCGCATCTGAATTAGAAGTGAAGAAAATTGGTGCATGGGAAACAAAGGTTGGCCACCCCTGACCTAAGGTTTCTAGCTGATATTTAAGTTATATAATCTGTTGACTACCTATTATAAACTCTGAATGTTTTCTTTTTTCTCCATATATTTACTGTTATTACCAGTATATCATTACTAGCTGGCTGAAATAAAAGATATTAATCACACACACACACACACACACACACGCACACACCACACACACACAACACACACACCACACACATATATATATATATATATATATATATAATATATAATTATATATATATATATATATATATATATATATATAAATATATATATATATATATCTGAATGACTACTGTTTTTATGTCGAGGTATTTTTAAGACTCTCCTTCTGTTGCTTTTATTCTTTTTTATTCTACCTTT
>NC_061087.1:69494119-69499119 GCF_015104395.2 Macrobrachium nipponense | reverse complement strand
AATGAAACAGATAACGAGAGATCGAGTAGTTCTTGTATACAAATCTTACCTATTTCAGCCAAAGGAAAGGAAGATCCTTCAGCCTTCGCTTCTGGGCTTTCTCACTATGACATTTCCTAATGGGAACTGCCATTCAGGCAATCTCCTTTGTTATGTCGTTGTTTAAGTATTCTATTTTGAGATGACGCTTGTTGTGTTAGACTTTTTTAGCTGCTTTTCTTGTTTAATATTTCTTATTTAGAAAATCACAATTTTCATTTTTATTATTGTGTCCTCTCATTATTTTTGTATTTACACTAACTCCTGGGATGGAAATACAGAGAGCGCAATAATGTTGACGCTATAACTAAAGTAGTTATGTGAGTGAAGTATCTATTCATAGTTGACTGATTTTGACGATATGTCCCAGAAGTAAAATGTTAATAGCTTTTAAAATGTGTATTTTAGTTCAAATATTTCATTGAAACTGTAGTACGAAGACATGACCAAAACATGTTGAGGGAAATAACAAATATCAATGTGTTATTTTAAGTGGCGCAATAAATACATATAAATATTGCAAGAGACACTCATCTTCCAGTGGCAAACGATGAAAGATTTTTTACTTAAGCAAATCATCACAGTTTTCTCTATCAGTATTTGTGATGTAATTTTCTGTTATACTGAATAAAATTCTCTTTCTGCTAGCCTAATATGAGAGTAAAATCATGACATTTATCTATCAGTCTTTTATTTTACCTTTAACTTATACATAGAAACTTTTCTTTTCCCCATCATTGAAATTTGGGTACTGTTCATAAGCATCATATTTTACTATCTTTAATGCAATCCCATTTTGCATCCACTTAATCATTTTATGCTTTTATCGCTTCATTCATATTCAACTTTCTTGTCTTTAGTACATCTATAGCGCTTATTTGAACCTTTTCTGATTTTTTATGACATACCCTAACAAATCTCCACCTCGTTCTATTTTTCTTTTTTTGTTTTTGTTTTCCAAAAAAAATAACCATTCATTGACAAATCCCATATTTCCAGCAATTAAGCCGATTAAGAGCATACAGCAACTTGCTGTCCTACAATCTATGCCAATTTTTGTTCAGCCCATACATTTACATTAAAATCAGTACATCTATAGACTGGTAGTGAGGGCAATCTGACCAAATGAAAATTGTATCAAAATCTGTAGCTAATCCTTCCAATGTCTAAGTCATAAAGCAAGAAACTGAAGCAACAAAACTTCTAATTGAGGAAAAGCAGAAGCTATATGAAGATTCCTCGGCTAAAGAACACAAAACAGATAGCAGAACTAAGGAATTCATCAAAATTGCTCAAAGGAGACTCCAACAAATTTTGGCAGTTCACCATGTGAAGTAGTTCACTCACTACTTCTCCCCAGCAGCTCCACACGACATATAAAACATAGCAGAAATCAAAATGACAGAGGTAAAAAAAAAAAAACACTTCTTAAAAGTGTGGTTTTCATTACCTTTACATGAAAAACAACTTTCCGAAAACAAAAAGGATTGAGACTGAATTACATATTGACCACCTCCGGGAGCCACGACTTGTTAGTTCTCTTCCCGAATGTTTAACTTCACCTAATTTGTATTGGATTGATGTTGGTTATATTGATAATTATTTCACGAGTTGACATAATCATGACATGCATTATAAGGTCTATTTATAGCCTTGTCTTTGAAAGAATTGGTATAGTGAGCCTCTCTCTCTCAAAAAAAAAAAAAAAAAAAAAAAAAAAAAAAAAAAAAAAAAAAAAAAACAGACATTAGTCACCTACCTTAAGAAGAATCACTAACCGGCATCTCTGCTATCTTTTACAGTATCATCAGACTAAGGTTAAAACGAAACTCCACAAATATCCAAAAATAAAGCCTTTATTTCCCAAAAAACTAACAAGATAAAAAAAATGAAAATGAATTGAAAAACCCAAGACACGAAGAAAAGAAATCATCTCAAAATGAATACCACACACCATTCCCTAACGAGACACTATTATTCACATTAGTTATTTCCACTTTTCCCACACCAACTAATATGTGAAAAAGGTTAATCAAAATATAAGAGTCAAGAATTTCCATTCTGAACGGCGATTTTGAATCCATCTAAAGGGAAAGAAATTATAACCTTCATAAATCAAATAAGCAGAAGAGCATAAGAAGAACGGAAATAAAATAAAATCATTCTTGTATACATAAAAAAAAACTGATTAAACACTCAGATATGAGAGAGCTCTCCTCCAGTCTGCCACTAGAAATATAGCTTCATATGGACAATGTTCAATGGAACAATAAAAACGACTCTTTAATCCAAGACTAAAATGTCTCACCTTAACTGGATCGCCGTCCTTCTTCCAACTCCAGCTTCGTCTCACTAATGTAACTTAACTGTTGGCCGTCCAATGGATAACTTCCGATTTGATATCAGATTATATTGAGTTCTCACAAGCCCAATTGTTCGAACGAACCCACACACACAAGACTTCCAAAGGTTCTTTGTTTGCATTTCGCTGTGAGGCAAAGATTAGGTGATACCCTCACCCCCTCGAGTCTCGTATCTATTCGCGATGTCAACTTGCATGCGTCAGAACTCATCTCCTCGACCCGAGCTGTTCGACGGTTGTCAGCGGACTTCGCACCTGTTGACATAACGATGCTTTTCAAAACCACACACGGGCGTTTGTTGAACATTCCTATCTCTAGTCGATAGAGTCCGTTAACCCCTATATGATACTCACATTCTTAACCACTTTTGAGGATCAGCTAACACATGCATGTCTGCAGTAATGATTCATTTAGTAACTGGAGTCTACCAGTGAATATTAAATCTTATTGTCATGATTTCAAAAATTTATAATAACGTTTTTGATTACAATGTTTAATATTTTTCGTATAATGTCATCACTACCGTTCTGTAAAACACACAAACGCGAATACTCAAGTCGAAATATTTGATTGTGATAGATCTGTGGGCCCCTATGCTCCTTATTCACAATTTATATCTTAGAATATTAAAGTGCATCGTAATGAGATATCTATTGTTTTTATTGCATCAAGTTACTGAACTAGCCA
Source organism: Macrobrachium nipponense (assembly GCF_015104395.2). NCBI lineage: Eukaryota > Metazoa > Arthropoda > Malacostraca > Decapoda > Palaemonidae > Macrobrachium > Macrobrachium nipponense. The sequence continues at coordinate 69,496,030 of NC_061087.1, read as the reverse complement.
ATGGAAGGCTTATCCTAAATATAGCATCAAATATAAAAAGAAAAAAGGCCTAGGGTTGTTTTATTTATAACAGAATTGTGTGGCATCAGCCAATCTAGGTTGCGTGAACTAAAGTTGTCAAGATAGAAAATTTTATTTCTAAATGTAGAATATTTAATGAAAAAAAGAGATTATTTGAAGTAGGTGAAAGGAACTTATGCTTCCTGGCATTAAAAAAGACTGGAGTTTAACGATCCAGTGGTTTGTTATTGAGGTTTTATGTTACAGTGAGAACAGATATCGGATTAAGAAGAATGAAAGAATGAAAGCATAATTTATGAGGAATATTTTTCATAAGTTAACGTAATGTATAATGACAAACTGAGATCTGGATTAAGAGAGAAAGAACACGAATGACATTCAATAGGTTTATTGTAACAATTTGTCAACATCAATAAAAACGGTGCATGACATGAAATACCGAGAGATACTTGAATAAGTAAATTTTGTGACAATTGTTCTGCTTTGCACTACTCTATTCCATGCTTTCGGTGACTCTAACTTTTTTACTTTTTTAAGCGAAAGTTTGGCAATTTACCTAAACAAAGTTTCATATGACTTATTCCAGCATGCTAACCAGGCGACTGTAAAATTGGGGAAGTTATTACGTGAAGAGAACGAAAACTTTCTCTCTGCCCGTTCCCAAACGCTGATACACCACGCAGCGCACATAAATGATTCGAGTTGCCCCTACGCTTTGTTGACATTGACTTATTGCCTCATGAAATATGCAGAGCTATATGAAGAATATTTATCACAGCTTTAATGATGAGAACGGAAGGTTTACATTACTATTTTTATCGTCCTGGATATTACCGCGCCTTGGTACAATGTTTTCTGATGTACCATATCCATTGTGATAATTAAAAATGAGATTAGACGTGAGATTGAAAGGTTACATCAGTTAGTACGATGATTATATATTCTGAAATAACCACATTTTCCTAGATAGTGACCCTCACGAGTTTTATCCCGGTATAAGTCCACCTTTGCGGCGTGCTTAGTACAAGTCCGTCGGGAAGACCGTAAAGACATAAACAAAAGACCACACTATCATAAAAAATAATGACAACCAAGAAAACAGTCCTAGATGACGACCCCCAAAAACCCTTTGGGTTCATTATCTAGGAAAGATCTGCTTCTATCATTCAACCTTACCTTTTTCATAAAAATAAAAATCGGAGTTAGTTTATCAAATAGAGTCAGCTATTCACTCTATAAGTAACTCAGACTACCACAATGGCATTTTTTCGTCAGGTTATCTAAACAAGCAATACTATTGTAAGATAACTTTAGAAGTTAATCATAAAACACCTATTAATGTATTCAATTTTCAATTCAAAAGAGCACATAACCAGGAACGTTTCTCAAGGATATGAAGTTTGGGGTGGCGTTTAATGACCACTGAAAGTTTAGGCCCCCCCAAAAAAGGAATAATTGTTGTCGATAGAATTAATACCGCAAGGAATCCAAGATTACCTGTTGTATTGGAAATTGGTTCAAACCAGGATTATATAATCTGGAAAAAAAGATCGTAATAAGAATTAGACACGCTTCATAAGGACTTAATACTGACGTTGTCTGTTGACAAATTAACCGTTATCCACTTGAAATAAAAGTTGGCGGCCATGAATGTAAAGAAAATGTCCTCTATTTATCCTATAAGTCTCAAAAACGGATTTTAAGACTCATTCGTAACAAAACCAATAACAAATTAAAACAATATATATATATATATATATATATATATATATATATATATATATATATATATATATATATATATATATATATATATATATATATAGTACGGCAATCATCATTATTATCAACAAAAAAATTCTCCTTCGGCTAACGGGAATGAAAATACAT
>NC_061087.1:69464119-69481619 GCF_015104395.2 Macrobrachium nipponense | reverse complement strand
GCCTGATCATTACGTCATAAAAGAATGCAAACAGAACCTTGAGAACACCCGCGTGCATGAGTTCGTACGTCCATCGGGGTGCTGGCAAAACGAAATATATTCGGATAGCGAATCGAAAGTTTTTTTTTATCTTTTATTAAGAAAAAAAAAAATTATCTGCATTGTAAACATACAAAGTACCTATTTTATCATAAGTACAGAAGAATAAAATAAAAATAAATGAAATACAATATTAAATATAACTTTGTTACAAAATGATATTGCGTGTAATATATTTTTCATAAGAATTCTCAGAAATTCAAATTTCCTTTTAAAAACCATCATCATATCCCAGTTATTGTTAAGGATTATAGTAGATCCAAATATAATACATACACTAGTCAATACTTTAAGGATTTAACCACCGAACTGACGAATTACGCTACTTTTTCCTTAGTTTGTGATTCTTTTTTTAAATAGACTTTTTTTTGTAACGTATATATATATATGCATATATATACGTTTAATATTAGTTATTCTTTTCAATACAGTAGTACTTCTCCTCACTAATTTCACATTTGGTCAAAACCCATAGTAAGACAGGTAGTCTTTTATAAATATCTTATTTAAGTTATTTTTGAAAGCATGACATATTGATATTTTTGTTTTCGACATTCTATTTTTTTATGAATATACCTAAATTTGGGTCATCTATCAACAGTCACACAGATCGTCCATACCACATTCCTGCTAAAGAATCCGATAATAAAACCATTGCAGTATTTTCATCTTTCTTTGACACAGTTGTAAAGACTAATCTTACAAAATGTTTTTATAGTGACTTGAACCAGGATATTATTTGCTTCAATGATGGACAGAAATAAATAAAATGCAAGTTATATTCTAAAGCACCACCAAAAAGACATTTATTCTCATTTGCTATGTTCATGATGTGCAATGAATCATTTGTATTCAGTATTTCATGTATTTACCTATAAAATATTTCCCTGTTGTTCTTAGCAATATACTTTTGTTAACATGCTTCCAAATCATAGTCCAATTGAAAAGGGGATACAATAATTCAATCTTGGGTTTGTAATCATTATATCCCATTAACAACAAATAAATTTCCTTATTTGAATGTCAACTATCGTATTATAATAAGCCGGGATAAAAGTCGTGTAATCCCTATAATTGATGTCAGTTTCAATTAGAAAAGTCGCCCGAGTTTTACAAAAGAAATAAAGCATTTCATAACCAAAACCTCTATTGATACAATTTTTCAGAAAGGTGTGACACATTATAGCTTTTGAATTGCACAAAATATTATAAATTCCATCTCTTTTTAATTTATCTAGAAACGTAGTTTTTTCTAGCAATTGGTTCATAATTGCTATTCCACATATATTTATACAAACATCTCTGAATTCTTTGTGCAAATGTATTTGGTATTGGGTAAACATGTGATACATACCAGGTTTTTGCTAAAATTTTACAATTTATCACAATAGACTTTTGAAATATTGTTAATCTTCTATTCTGAATAATACCAACCATCTTGGTAATCTTATTTGTCAAAATAAACCAGTTTAACTCGACACTTTTCTGAAGGCTATTAGTATGGTAGACACCTTACACTTTACATGAATCTTGTAGAACCTGGTAGCCTTTAATTGGCCATTTTGTTCTGTTTCTCCAGTATCCAATACCTAAAATGGAAGTTGTGTTATTATTCAAAAGGGCACCTGACGCTTTCTCATATTCCTTAATTACATTTATACATTCTATTAGACCTCCGTCACTAGTTACAATAATTACAGTCATCAGTATAACCAATAACAGAGACATTCAGTTGATTAGGTAACTTTAAGGCGAACTCTGGAAGCTGCATTTTTATCATTCTATAGAAAGGTTTTTTTAAATATAATAAATAAAACCATAGATAAGGGACATCCCTGTCTTACAGATTTTTTTATGGAAAATGGCCCAGAGAGGTTACCATTTATGCTTATCACACTTTCAGCGTCTTCGTATAACATTTGTATCATCTCTATAAATTCGCTGTCGAAACCAAATTTCTCCAATATTGCATATAAAAAGTCATGGTCTACAGGCTCTACACGATCAAAAGCTTTTGACCAGTCCAGGTTTATCATAGCTGCCTTTTGGTTACTTTCATTAATGTGAACCATAATATCTCTCATTCAAACATTTATATTGATTATTGACCTATTTGCAAGACAGCTAAACTGTTCATGGGATATTACCAGCTTTAATACAATTTTAAATCTGCTAGCAATGATTTTAAGATCTACATTTAACATTGTTATCGGTCTCTGGTTTGAGATTTAATCTAAATCTCCTTCTTTAGGGGTGAGGGTAATTATTCCTTTATTCAGTTTTACAGCAGTAATATTCTTAAGTATAAATTTCATTAAACTTACGAAATCTTGCTTTATATCTTTCCAGAACATCTTAGAGAATTCTACTGGGAGACCGTCTAACCCAGGACTTTTCCAGTTTTTTTATTCCACGAATGGCTGCAAACACTTCAGACTCCGTCACGTCTGCTGTTAATATATTTCATTTTCCTTTTTATCTATAGCATTATTGATTAAACTGAGAAAATTCTTTGAGAAGATTTAATACATTTTTCTTTTTTAAAGAGGTTTTCACAAGTCTCTTACGTACAAAATTACTGCATTAGGATTAACAATTTCATTACCATCTTCTCCCTTTTTCTTATTCAGAAAGGTTTTAGAATTTTTTTTCCCTAGCAGATACACAGACACTTGTTCTCCCTTTAATGTATCATCAACTTTAGCTCTTATTTTTATTCCTTCACATATATATAATCTTGACTACTATTTATTGTAATTTCAAGGAATTCACTAATGATATTTTATTCCTTCACATGTATTATCTTGAATACTATTTATTCTAAATTTTAAGGAATTTACTAATTATATTTCCACTGCATTTAACGTTGATTTTCCAATCTCCGCTTTTAACTGATAATTTAATAAATTAAGTAACCCGTACGTTTCCTGATTAATTTGCTTTGAACAACATACAAAAAGGAATTTTATTTCTTCTTTGGCAAAATCCCACCAGCATTTAACATTTTCGAATCTGCTTTCCTTATCTATAACACTGTCCCAAAACCTCAAAATATTTTTTTTCACAATATCGTTATTCAAAATATTACAATTCAATTTCCAGCACCCTTTACCTAATGAGACTACATTTTCCAATTTTATTGGTAGCTTAATTATACAATGGTCAGACCAGCTTACAGGTATATTTCGAATATCACTTACATGATTTTACAGATCTCTCAAATAAAATCTATCTAATCTTGAACCATAGTTTTTCCTAACATATGTGTATTCTACATGGTGGTTTAGGAGAAACCAAGCGTCCTTCAATTTCAAATTATTTTCAAGGTATACAAGAAATTTAGATAACAGGTAACTATCTGAATTTGAGCAATCCCTCATACTAGTAATAGAGTTCCAATCTCTTCCCATTATGATGTTATTTATATTATTTCTCAAAAATTACATATCTTTATTAAACAGCTGCTCTCTTTTTTTTCTTTTTGCTACTTCCAGCAGGTGCGTATACATTGAGTAACTGAATAACGGCAATTAACACTCATTAAATGACCATTTATATAATTTTCTACATTCACGACATCCACATTTGAAGATTTATTTATAAGGACAGAAAGTCCCTCTTTAAGGTTGTGTATAGTTAATCACTATCTTACAATATTTTTCTATATACTCTAGTTTCCCATCTCCTCTATATTATGTTCTTAAATGAAAATTATATCAAGTTTGTATAGTAACATTAAATTTATTAATTTGATTTGCTTATTTACATAGTTGAGTCCATTCCCATTAACTGTCGCTACATATAATGTGGATGAAATGAATTTGTAGAATTAAAAGAAAACAGAACATTTACATGAATTAACATCGTTTATGCTTTTTTGAACTTTTTTCTGTATCGTAATCTGAGGGGGAAATCTCATGATCTACATCCAAACTCTGGTTTTGGTAATTTTTTAAAGTGATCTTAAGCTTATTGGCGATATCCTGTTCTGTATAACACTTTCCTTTCGGAAGTACACTCGAAATTTCTTGGTTGTTATCTTTTTTTCCAAAGACTGCATCTTCATTTTCTGCCACATCTTCAATACCTGGTGAACTACAACCTGGATATTTAAAGTTTCCATTGTACTGGTTCCTATTTCTTGTGACAATTCATTTCTCTGGATTTCCTCAACTATTTCCTCTTCGTTTTCAACATACATTCTCCTTCATCTTTGTTTTCCATACACCTTTAAAAAGTTTTATTCCTTAAGCAGTCCATTATTTCTCCAGTTTTGACATCCTGTTCCTCCAAGACTTGTTCAGACTAAAAAACTGTTTCCTTATCTACCGAGTCGTCTTTGTCTATTACCGTTGCCGTGGTCTCCCCATTCTCTTTAGTGTTTTATTTTCAAAGTATTCCCCTTTTGTTCAGGGACTATGTCTGGGAAATCACTCTCATTAAACATAGGTCTCATACCTTCCATTTTACAGTCTTTAGCCTCGTGTCCAACTTCTTTGCACCTAATACATGTGTGCTGCTTTCCATTATATAATATCGTTAGAGTATATCCCATGACGGTGATAGATGAGGGCACAATTTCTTTCAATTTCATCTTCGCGGTTCGTACACCTGTCAAGTATCGTTTGAAAGGTCCATATACATATCTGTTATGTCTGATTCCCTCTACCCTCCCATACCTCGATAATAATGAGTTCAAAACTTCATCTTCAAGCTCAAAGGATGCATTCATTATAGAGACATAAGTAAATGGAGAACTTAGATTAACAATTTTCACCTGTCCACATTTCTCAAAATTAATTTCCTTATCTTCGGACTGTTTCGTGATGTCAGGGAACACTTCCGACATTACTTTAACAATGACTCTATTCCTATTCCGATTCATCATCTGTACCCCGATTATAGAATTCGGATTCACCTTCACATAAGAAAATATCATCTCACTCACTACATCGATTGAGGGGTAAGCAGAAAACTGCAACCCAAAAGAGTCTTTTCTCTTAAGTAACCTGGAATGATAATGCATTTTGTCAAAATTAGTCGCCCAGAAACTAGCAGAGGTTTCCCCCTAGGGAAAGCTAGGGGGTACCTAAACTAACAACTGTATTATAGTATTTTGTCTATAGCATGAAATCCACTTATTGTTTTTATTTAGCACTTATCACGGCATATTCACAGACTTCTCAACTAATTTCCTTTCAGTGAAAAAACTCAGATTCCAAAGAAAATTGGTGAAACTTCAGGAGTAGTTCTGTCAATAACTTGTTTACCTTAATCTTCTTCTTCTTCCCCATGATAATTTTATCCAGTATGATTTATAGCTGGTTATTAGTAGACCAGAGAGTAAACCATAGCGAGTCGAGCCAGAAGGGCAGGTGCACAGAGGTCCATACATAAGGTAAAGACTATTTACCGTTGGAGTAAAGAGACATTTTATTGAACATTGAAAATTTTTCAGGTGCACTGTTTGAATACTATGTTCAGTGGAAGACATAGTACCTGCCACCCAGGTGGTAGGTAACCCAAACAAAACCCTACCCACGCCAACAACCCCGGACGGACCTAAATGATCTCAACGCCTCAGGGACAGATTACGTCACCATCCAACGACCAGTTAAAGTCTCTGCTTACAGACTTACCCACCGACTGTACACGCCCTGATGACTGCCTGTGCGCTGACGATACGTCAGAAGAAATAAACCTAAGAGAACTGAAATCTTTGTATGTACTTAGGAAACCTAATACACCAGCTACATGCTGTTGAGAAAAAGATAATAAAAATAATTGAGAAGATTCTATATAAATTAAATGCCGTTGAAATAGCTATAATATTCAATGCTACTGCCCTCAGAGAAGGCATTCTTATTATTATTATAATTCTTTTTTTTTTTTTTTTTTGGGGGGGGGTCTATCACAGTCCTCCAATTCGACTGGATGGTATTTATAGTGTTGGGTTCCGGGTTGCATACTGCCTCCTTAGGAGTTCATCTCTTTTCTTACTATGTTCTCCGTTTCTAGGATCACACTCTTCTGCATGAGTCCTGGAGCTACTTCAGCCTCTAGTTTTTCTAGATTCCTTTTCAGGGATCTTTGGATCGTGCCTAATGTTCCTATGGTTATGGGTACAATTTCCACTGGCATATCCCATACCCTTCTTATTTCTATTTTCAGGTCTTGATGCTTATCCATTTTTTTCATCTCTTTCTTTTCAACTCTGGTGTCCCATGGTATTGCGACATCAATGAGTGATGCTTTCTTCTTGATTTTGTCAATCAGCGTCACGTTAGGTCTATTTGCACGTATCACCCCATCTGTTCTGATACCATAGTCCCAGAGGATCTTTGCCTGATCGTTTCCTATCACTCCTTCAGGTTGGTGTTCGTACCACTTATTACTGCAAGGTAGCTGATATTTCTTGCTTAGGCTCCAGTGGAGGGCTTTTAACACTGAATCATGCCTCTTTTTGTACTGGTTTTTGGTTTCATTTTTTTCCATCTATCGTTCTTTGAATATATCTGGTTCTTGGGGGCTGATCTTGTGCCGCTGTTATCATTCCTTCAGTTTCCTTCTTGAGCTCTCCCCTCTTTAGCCATTGCCATGTGACATCGCTGGCTAGTTCTCTTGTCTATCTCATGTATTGTCCGTGCATTGGTTTGTTGTGCCAGTCCTCTGTTCTGTTTGCCATTCTCCTGTCTCTATATTTCTGGGTCTTCGTCTACTTTTATCAGTCCTTCTTCCCTTGCACTGTTGAGCCAGTCGTCTTCACTGGTTTTCAGATATGGTCCCTGCTCTGTTCTCGATGTTGCCGCATCCTATATACTTAGTAGTCCTCTCCCTCGTTCCTTTCGTGTTATGTATAGTCTGTCCGTATTTGCTCTTGGGTGTAGTGCTTTGTGCATTGTCATTCATGTTTCCTAATTTTCTGGTCTATGCTGCGGAGTTCTGCCTTCGTCCATTCCACTATTCCTGCGCTGTATCTGATTACTGGCACTGCCCATGTGTTTATGGTTTTTATCATATTTCCGGCGTTGAAATAATAATAATAATATTAATATTATTATTGGTGGATAGAAATCTCAATTACGAAGGCACACATAATGTTCTTTAATGTCCACAATAATATACTAATGGTAGCGGTAGGATAATTCTATAAAACTATGCAAAAGCTTTAGAACCCTACTTTAGGTTTATCTTCAGTCAAATGAACTATTTAACATAAAATGTATCAAGGTAAACAAGACGGTGATGAAGAAAGTGGTCAATGGTCAAACTAGGACATTTCCTCTGGATTGTCGTACAGGCATACGTGATGTTGCAAGTAATTCGTCATCAGGAGGAGTCGAAGTTGCAATGGATAAAGACTCCCGCATGCTATCCGGCACCTGTGAAAGGAGAGGAGATGCAGAGGCAGCATCAGGTGAGGGAAAAACAGACCCTGTTCTAAAAGTAAAATCTCTAACAAACGACCTGAGTATGCAAAAACTGACAATTGGGTCCTCGTCAACAAACGACTTGTTACCTTTGAAGGATTCTCCCAAGTTGATAGCATCCCCTTCAACTAAGCATCTGGTGTTTACATGGTTGCTTTTAAAATAATATTGGCTGTATTCCACTCGGGTCTATGATCATTGTTAAATGCGTGTGTTCACTGTTGCGCTATTTTGTAAAAGCAATAAAAAAGCTTGTTTATGTTCCCCTAAACGTGTAGTTAGACCATCTCTACTTTCACCCAAATATTTTCCTTTGCAATATTTGCAAGGTACTTCATAAACGACTGGAACTATAGTATTTATATCGTTCTTATTATTTCTTACTAGGGATTGTCTTAACGTATTTTATTTAAACTCTATTTTAGTGTTCTTCTGACTATTGTTTACGTAATCACTAATATTCTTTACGCTAGAGTTGAATGGTAATGATACATATCTTTTTCGTTTGTCCCTATTGTTATCTTCAGGTAGATAGAAAGACCTGATGGTTCGCGAAATGGCCCTCTCAATGAAATGAGATGGATCTCTGAGGCTTCTGAATGTTGCCATCATATATTTCAGTTCTCCATCTACATATTCGGGGTCAAAATTCATAACCAAATTGCTTTTTATTTCGTTTGAGTGAAATGAATGGAAGTGGACTTAACTCTCCGAATTGATTAATTTGAGATATACTGAGAATTTGAACATTAGACTACTGTAATCCCTGAAAACCAAGACATCTAAAAAGGGCAATTTAAAAATCAACATCCATATCTCACCCATAATACTGGCGTTGTTACCTCATCACATCTGCTTAATATTTCTCTTTCTACAAACCACATACAAATGGTGTAACATCCAAGCTAACCATCTTGCCATTAACCCAACCATTATCTTTAACCCGTTTGGTGAACTTGACTTAGAGTAGTTGCAAATTTCGGCTACTTTTGCTGAAGAATATACTTTCTCTGTGAAAATTTTTAATAATTTGAAAGAGGCTTACTAGTGGATGATGAACAAAAAATAAAGCATTTAGAGCACAGAGTTCTCATGTTAGTCTTTTTACTTCAGTCTTGTCTGAAATAGAAGAGAAAAAAATAATTGAGTGGTCCTTCATGGACTAGAAATACGAAACTTTGAATATTTAAAGAGTGGGTAATACGAGTATAATATACTGTACCGTGTCCACACACTTGCCAAGAGTTTTTTCCCCGTTATACGTAAGCAAATTCACTTCCAAAATAACCAGAATGTAATGTTCCATCCACATAATATCCATTTGATATATTTTCTCAACATGTTTCTTATTTTCTCTCTGTCTTAAGAGGAGTGGATAAGGTTGTTTCAGATATTTATGAGTTATTCATCAGTGTAGTATTAAAAGAAAATTATTTCGCAATGCGAGAGAGATTTCTGAGAAATCGGAAAGGAAGCGAATGATTACTACGTGAAAACGCATATTACATAGTCATAGGTTCACGCATATAAGCACACAGAAACGAGTGCGTGCCCAAATATATATATATATATATATATATATATATATAGATATATATATATATATATATATATATATATATATATATATAATATATATATATATATATATATATATATATATATATATATATATATATATATATATATATATATATCATGTTTGCTAATTATAAAGCTCCTTCCTTCCAGTGCACTTTTCGTAACTCTCACAAAAATCCAAGAATTTCCTTGTCACCATATCCATCCATTAATTTGCCATCTCAAATGCTTTGATCCAAACTTTCGCATACGAGCATCGTTTTTCCAGTTTTCCGTGTCTTTCCTTTTTTCACATTTTCAATAACTCCTTTCCAAATGTAGTATTATGCAGCTCATATGAACAGTTCTACATTTTTTTTTTTTTTTGAAAATTTTCAGTCAACGTCCATATTTCATTTCCTTAATATATAACGGTCGCAGTTTTCCTAGTTTCTGTTTGCTTTATAATCTCTCCACGCACATACACACACACACAAACACTCACCCGCGCGCGCGCACACAAACACACATACACACGTATATGTATACTCTCCCAGTTTCTCAGGATTTGAATGAAAATCTTCTGATTTTCTTAATAACAGTTATCATTGTCAGCTCTTTAACCATTGACAATAAATATTACCCATCATACTCCGTGGTCAAGGAATGACATTTGTATAGTAAATGAGATCTTGAATAATTATTTGCGAAGCACTTTAACCAAACCATAACAATCTTCAACATTTGGCACCTTGGCACCTTCGAAATAGATTTGATTTCCTTTGAGTGGGATTATGGGTGTAAACACATGCTTTTAATAAACTACGCTTCAAAGAAAGCAGATCCAAATTGCAGTGAACTCAGAAGGAAAAATTAAGCCATTAGACTAACTGAATTTTACATGACACAACTTGAATCGAAATCGTCTTCTATAAAATTTAGGTAAGAACACAGCCTTATAAATTAATATCTATATTATACATTCATACAGTAATCATTCTTGTGACCTTTTCTCATCTTTATCTTTTCAGGCCACTATGATTGTTATCAGTGTCATTACACGAGTATTAATCGATTTTTCTAGATTTAATTGAGGGAGCGCTCTGACCAGCGTTTCCTATTGAATTTTAAATGAGCTCTTCTTCAGAGATTAAAAACTTGCGAAAGATATTAGATCACAAATATGATAGATTTACGTACAAATATTTTGGATACGTCTTTCTTTTTCCAGTTAAAAAACATCCTTATGCAGTGTATTTCAATTCACATTCTCAAAGTAATTTAATATTAGAATAAGAATTTATTTCCGAAATCCTTCATTTTATTATGCAGATTTTACAAATGAAGTCATGCATTTTGGTATGATTTAACTCTAAGGTAAAGAAAAAATTTACTGTAAATAAAAACGGCATTCTGTGCTCGGTAGTTACTTCACGTATTTGTAGATCTTATAGACTTTCCGGTTAGGAAAATCAACTAGTAAAAAATCGGCCGAAGTTTCTTCTGCGCAATCGAGTTTTTTGTACCATGTATAATGCTGTATAAAATTCTCAGCCATGGCCCATGAAACTCTCAGCTGCGGTCCATTAAAAATTCACCCACGGTCAGGTGGTTGCCTGTCTTGTTGACACCTATAGTGGTGTCCAGAGACACAATCATTGTTAATTTAACCTCATTAAAAACCATCTAGCCTCGGTGGTTGTTAAGATTTGAGGGCGGACAAAAAAGGGCCAATAGACAGCCAAATCCTTCTCAATAGTTTTCCTTTACAGAAAACAAAAAAATCTGAAAGAAATCTTTAAAATACATAATTGTGGATAGTTACGTCACAATGATATCACAGAAAACGAGGCGTGTCTTCTCTCAAAGTTAGTACTGGCTTCGGTTAAGGAGTCTTTGTCATGAGGCATAAAACCTCAAAAACGTACTTTGCTTCTCTTCTTCAAGTAAAGAGCTTTCCTGTAAAAGCGGAAGAGCGCTTTTGTAAAAGATGATGCTGCATGCAAAGGAAAATAAGAACGTAATCTGGAAAATAAAACACAAATTCCATTTTTCCTTATACCGATCATATCTCCTAATGCGTGCTATTAGTGACAAGAGAAAAGAAGAAAAAACCTTGCTGCATAGCACAAAGCAGATAATCGCCGTGGGTCAATACGGCCATGGTAAAATTCTATCTCCAATAGAGCCAATACAGTTAGGAAAAAAATGGATGGAATCGTAATTCTTGCAGTAACTTTAATAACACCAAGGTAGGAATGTCCCTGCATCGGTACCTCCAGATTGAATATGCAAAGGAGACCTTAATATCGTTGGAAAACGAATTGTATTTTCCGGATTTCACTCGAAGAGTCGGTCAGACCTCGGATGGTTTCAAATGCGCCGAACGTTGTAAGTACCTAAGGTGGCGGAGAGGGGACTTGCTTGTGTCCAATATGCAACAAAAACTGAATTTTATTACAAATTGAATTTTTATGTATTCCACAGCATAAGAAGAATAGACCGATAGTAAGGAAGGAGGAAAGGAAGGAAGGAGTGAGGGAAAGAATAGAGCAAATGTAGTCCCATGTTCCTCAACCCAAAAGGGTAAACCACACACTGATCGTGGCCCAAAAGAAGTGAAGTTCCTGGTAAAATTTGTTCAAAACTCTACTGGAAGCGACCATACGATGCATCATGACGCATATGAAATCTACTAACTTTATAAAAAAAATTTATTTGCTTTATTCTTCATTCATACATAAATGGACACGAGAAAAAATTATACTTATTATAACCAAGACATAACAGAGAGAATATACAAATATCGCCATTTCCTTCACCAGTACTATTCAATCAACAATAGTGGCAAAGTAAACAGAATACAGTATATGTTGGGAGTTCTAGAATTCCGTCAACTGAATTCATAAAACTAATATTTTTATCCCTTAATGATGACTATTAGCTTTTTTTTATCTGTTCATTACTAATGGAGTTGATATTAACTAAGCATTTATCTATACGTTTAGAAACATACAGAGAAATATGCATATATTTTGTACCTACTGAAGTTCCTTATTTCAAGACGTTGCCTCTCTCTACACACAATTAATGCAGACACAAACTCACGCACACACATATTCAAACATAGGTACACGAACATACTTACACACACACACATACACACACATATATGTATGAAAATATATATATATATATAAATATATATATAATATCTAGTATATATATATATATATATATATATAGTATATATATATATATATATATATATATATATATATATATATATATATAAATATATATATATATATATAATATATATATATCTATATTATATATATATATATATATATAGTATATATATATATATATATATTATATATATATATATATATATATCTATATATATATATATATAGTATATATTATATTATATATATATATATATATATATATATATATATATATATATACTATATAGAATATATATATATATATATAATATATATAATATATCAGTGTGAAGGTGGACCATTGGAAACGTTCTAAATTTATTATAATTTTTTTATTTCCTACGTTTCGTAATAACTTTATTACATCCTCAAGGAATCTTGTAAATAATGAATAAAATTACTTTAAAAATTACTCTTAAATTCAATAACATTCACAAATTCCAACACAGAGTAAAGAATAAAAACAAAAACAAACGCAATGCCAAAGACCGCTCACCAACCTTATGCAATGGAGGCAGAAGACAGATATAGTTGTGTGGAGGAGGTCTGGGTATTTAACTGGGGAACCAGTTGTTTAATAAATAATGATTCAAGGATTGGCAGTTCATATACATTGCTTGTTTGGCCTATGATACAAAAAACCTTGCTTTCGATATATGTTTTATAATCTTTTTTTATTGGTTTCTTATGTTAGAATGTTCGGGGTTGGAAAGCCTACAGCCAGTACAGAAACTTAATCTCCGATGAGAGGCGATTCTGACCCGCAGTAACCTCTTCGTGGATCCAACATATGTCCCAGAGTTACATTTAGTTGATTTATTCGGATTAATTTCAGTTTAACGGCGCCATAATGTTTATGAACAATTTGTGCAATTTGTTTCCGAAACGAGCCATCAAGTAAAAACGGGAATTTGGTATAAAAAGCTAATTTTTTTAAAGAAACATACAGAGATTTTTATAAAACAAGGTATGTGGGAAGCAATTATTCGTAAAATATCCGGAAAGGAAACTAATTTCTTGGTGGAAGGATTACAAATTCAATGTAACAAAATTCGCCCTATGGAGGAAAGTAAAAATAGTTAAGTTTATAATCATAAAAACAGGACCTATAGGAATTGGATCCTAAACTAGTAAAAGTCTTCTTTCAAAAAACAAACGTAATAAAAGAGCCATTATCCCTAGTGACAAGAACGCCTAAGAAAGGCAATTGATTATTTACCTCTTTTTCTAGAGTGAACTTATGTTACTAAGTATGTTTAGTATTAACATATACCAAAAACGAGTTAACATTTATTTATGCATTCTCATTCTTTCTTCTGCCTTCATTACATAAGGTTGGTTAGCGGTCATTGGTCTTATTTTTGTTTCTGTGTTTTTTTTTTTAGTCTGTGTTGTAATTTGTGAATGTTATTGAATTTTAGAGTAATCTTTTCGGCAATTTTATTCATTATTTAACAGATTTCCTGAGGATGCAAAAAAGTTATTACGTAAAGTAGGAAATAAAGAATTATAATGAATTCAGAACATTTCCATGGCCCACCTCCACGCTGATATATATATTATATATATATATATATATATATATATATATATATAATATATATATATATATATATTATATATATATATATCTATATATATATATCTATATATATATTATATATATATATATATATTTTAAATATATATAATATATATATATATATATATTATATATATATGTTTATATATATAGATATATAGATATATATATAGATATATAGATAATATATATATATATATATTATATATATATATATATATATACTATATATTACATATATATATATAGATAGATATATATATATATATAGATATATATATAGTATATATATACATATATATAGATATATATATATAATATATATATAGATATATATATATATATATATATATCTATATATATATATATATAGACATATATATATATATCTATATATCTATATCTAATATCTTTATCTTTATATATATATATATATATATATATATATATATATATATATATATATAGATATATAGATATAGATATAGATAGTATAGATAGTCTATTAATATATAATATATATATATACTTATATTATTCTACTATATATATATATTATATTATATATTAATATCTATATATCTATATCTATATATCTATATCTATTATCTATTATATATTAGACCTATATATAATATATATATCTATATGTATCTATATTAATATATATACTATATATCTATATATCATAACTATTATATGGTATATAATTATATAATATATATGCTATACTATTATATAATATTATTATTAGTTATATACTATATATTATTATCATATATATATTTATATATATTTATAGTAATACTATAGTAGTATTATATATATAGAGATATATTAAGATGTAATATATATGTATTATAGCTTATATTATATATATATTATATATATATTATATATTATAATTATAATAGATATATAGATATATAGATATATATATATATATATATATATTATATAACATACTAGTATATATATATATATATATATATAAAAATATCTATATATATATATATTATATATAATATTATATATATATATATATTTTATATATATATTATATATATATTCATTATATATATATATATATATATATATTATATTACATATATATATAGATATGACTATATCTTAATTCTATTATTATTATGGAGAGTGATATCTTTGGCCCACTTATCTTTTCCTCTTTTGTTTTATAATTCTACTACCACACGCTCCTTCCTACGAATTCGCCTTCGGTTTTCCCCTTTTAACTGCGACCCATTTGAAAATGAACATGTGGTCACCTTTAACCTTTTCAAAAATGGTAAAATAATGTCTTCGGTATTTCCCTTTTAAAATTCACCGTGTCATACATCGTAACTGGCCTTCTGATCTTATCCCTTTCTACATTGGGGTTCTTTGAAGGCTTATCGAGCGCCAAAAGTGTCAGCGTCATTCAAAATCGTTCTTCTTCCAAGATTAATATATCATCTTTCCAACCTTTCATTAAGAAGCTGGCAATTCAATGAAACCAGAGAGAGCACTAGGGCCCGGCACTAACATCCTGATGACGCACACCAAGGGTCGTGGCCTTTTCCTGGCGACTGTCCGAGACGATTAAATTCGAGTTATTGATCCGCTCAAGATATTCTTTATAATGTTTTTTTTTTTATTCTTTTTACAATCTTCCTCACTTATATCGTCAAAAAAAGTCTCTCTTCCTTATCTTTGTTAGCCTAGTGCCCCCGAGATATTGTTTACAAATCACCGGTTTTTTTTCTTAATATACTTATGCTTTTGATATGGTAATAGTAAGATTCGAATCTAATCGTGTACCATTCGGGACTTGTAAGTAGTCCAGTTACTGATTCCAGACAAGTTATTTTCTGTTTAGTTTTTTTGTCTATTATTGTTTTTCTTCATTTTCAATGTTTTAAGAAGTTTCACTTTCTCTGTGCTGAGATATCATTTTCATTTTACTGCTTATTGTTATTGATAAAACTATGGCATTTGATATGATAATTCTACTTTATATTACATTTATATTGTTTGCTGGTAGCAAAATTAAGCCTGAGAAATGATTATTAGCAAATAGCATTGTGAAATTCAAGACAAAACTCCTATTGAGGATAAATGGAGGTGAAAAGAATATTTCTAGAACTAAACATATAATTGACGTAGCGTATGAGGTGTTGTGGACAGTAATCGCATGCTTGAGCAAATTTTACTATACTGCACACAATAAATTATCTTTAATATAATAAATTTGCTGTATCAAATATGTAGTTTATTTGCACTCGCGCGCACATGTGTGTGCATATGTGATTGTTTATATGAGAGAGAACCACAACGCACCTTTCGAAGAGGTTGTAGAAATAAATGCTGAGATGCCGTTTATACAATCATGTGACCAACACACACAAAATATTAAGAACGAGAGATGAAGCACACTCTCAGGATTCGAAACACTGACCAATGCAGAGGATCCAAACTGCCCAAAGTACCTGGGAACTTCATATATGCCGAAATTGTAAACCCTCTCTGAATTACTACTCAGAATTTGCCATCCAACCCAACATGCTTAACACAACAGGACACACCAGGACACCAGTCACACCTGTCAGCAACATACGGTCACTCCTTTACTACCGAATCTGCGCTCACTCACCTAGTCAGAGCTGCCCGCCTTACTCACGTAATAAATAAACAAAACAAAAAAATAGCGTAAACAGAAAATACAGATTACTGAAAAGTCGTCGGATCGATTGCGAGCGCGCGTTACTTTCATACCTTAGGTTGCCATACCTTCTCAGTTATATGGCAAAAGTTGAGAAGAGTATTCGGAGATGGATTAGTAGTGGGTGGTGTCTTCGAATGATTTCCTGATGGACCATATCCTCCTCCAATTAGAGATTATTCGTATAGGCCAGTACAACTCGATAGGACGTGATGTGTACAGTTTCACTTAACGTCGGAAATAACTAAAGACGTCTGGAAAAATCTCGTGCTAAAAAAAATGCTGCTTATTTCATTTGTTTAAACCAATAAATGCTAGACATTCATCGCTTAGTTTAACTGAAGATGAAAAAAATATAATTAGAAACATAGGAAAGATACTGCAGATAGTTTAAAATCTAGTCTTTATTCTACATTTTTAAAAATAAAAATGTCACGTATACATTTGTGTATATACATGAGTGTTACCGTTTTCTTGAAAACGTTCAACTCGCGTCAAGTGAGATTTCATACTTTCTCGTTTTTTGGCAGAACGCGAAGTTCATTTCATGTTGCCTGCAGACACTTGTCTTTTTTCTTACCTAATTGTTCGGTGCTAATTTCAAACTTTAAATGGCCAGGTGAGTTTACTACATATTTTTGGGGTATTTCTGTTTGGTTTCCTGTGGGAGTTCCGAAATTTATTTCATTACGGGTATCCATTAATGCACCTGAAATTTTAATTTAACATAAACTAACAATAACATTTCGTTTCGTAATTTTCATTCAGTTTTTATTTTGCTAGAAAATCTTTGTTTCTATTAAGTTTGTGTTATGTGATATTCTATTAAAATTGAAATAATTGAAATTGATGTACATATCTGTTCGCTTTACCGCTG
>NC_061087.1:69456619-69459119 GCF_015104395.2 Macrobrachium nipponense | reverse complement strand
ATCAGCGGTCAAAGAATATCAATTGGTACACTTAATATTACAGTTAACTGAAGGAAGTGTTGTCACAGGGGATATTACATTTGCCCTTTTCGCTGATGAACTAATCCATGTATTAATTACATTTTGGTGCTTAAGGGTAGAATTCCATTTGTAAATCTGATATGAAACTATGAAAATTAAGAAATATTAAAATTTTAGTTTTAATGAATTAAACTTTCATTTGCCGTTATGAAAAGACTGTCTTACCCCAATTGTACAACATATTTACAAATTTGGATATCCGTCTCAAATTAGCCATGCTTTTGGTATGGAACACAGGTAAATACATCTATTAAAGACAGGAACAAATGTACCACTGCACTCATTAACTATTCTGCTGTTAATCACAGTCACTATGACTATCTTCATTGTAATCTGATAATTCTTCATCACTATCTTCACCGGATTTATTGCAAAGAAGTTCTACAACATCACGAGGACATGGCATATTAACCCAGTGGATCGAAAAATCAGCATTCCACCCACGATTTATTGGAGTATCCAAAGACCTCAGGGCTTTTTGTGCCAGTCGCCACATCCTGGCTACGTAGTTACTTCGAGCTGCATGTAAAGTCAGTGCCGATTAACATATTGGTAAAGCAGACAGATCAGCTACCTTGCAGTCATGAAAGCCACTCTAGAAAAGAGAAGCTTTGGCTTAATTGACTCCTTTGCTTCTTTGATTATAGACAGCACAGGTAGTTTTTTGAAGCTCATCTAAAATTATGTTGGAGATATGTTTCTCGTTACCCATTCTGCAAATCCCTTCAGCAAATGCTCATCATATTTTATTACTTTTCACCAAGTTTTCTTCCCTTTACGGAAAAAAGAAGGTATGTAAGCCAAACAATGCCTTTTTTTAATATCAGTGAGCTGACACTAACCTAGATCAAGGACACGCCTACTCTTCCTACTCCCATTATCTATGATAAACTTTAGATTTTCACATTCATTGGCTAACAACATTACAAGAATGTCTATATCACCCGAACGTAAACAGTCTGCACAGACTCTGGGACCACCAGAGTTTTCCTGTAGAGCATGCTGGGTGAGATAACAGATTTTTGTATCAGCCTTAATATGGTCACTTGCCAAGGATGGAAGCTCTTCTGAACACTGCGGTGTTATCTTCATGCAGACATGCCCCCTTGCAAAGTACACAACGTAGTCTGCCAGGAGGGTTCCCTCTTCTCGAAGAAGCTGTTCAGTCACTTCCAGCATTCTATCTTTGTTCTCTCCAAAATTGTCCAAATGGAACTGGAACTCTAATATCTGGTGTGTGCGGAACACACTTATCTAACTGCCCTCTTCTAGTTCGTCCACTTTGTTTTATGGAATCTGCACTGCATGGGTCACAAGCAAAGTAGATCGCCTTGCATTGCATGGTTATGTCAGCCATTGCTCTCCTAGCTAATAACTGGAATGTGTCTGGTATGTTCAACAATGAGCGTAAATATGCCACAAGGTCAATAAGGCATACTGCATTCCCTGGGATTTCATTGGCAGTATTTGTCGAGTCCAGTAATGTGAGAACAACCCCCATTATTTGACTTTTAGGTGTTGATCGATGAATGCCATCTGGTGTTGCTATAGATAGAGGCACAGGTGATAATTAACAGGCATGTTCTCTTCACTCGACTTGGCAGTCATTATAACAAGGATATCGCTTTGTACTGCTAATTTTTTGTATCTGTCTTCTTGCAGACTGCTGTGTTGTCCTCTTAATGTTATCTTGAAAGCTTATCTAAGGATTTCACCATCCATTCCATGTCAAGTCGGGTATTGAATGCAGCATAGAGTTAACTTCTTTGTTTGTGGGTTGATAAAAGGTGCTCTTCGACATCTCTAGGCAATGGTTTGCTTAGAACAATGTTAAACAGCTTACTATGGTCTATATCAGGTGAGATTGGATTGATGAAGTAGGATCTGCCAACTTCCATCATCCTTATAACATGGTCCTCTGAATTATGTATTTCTTTTGTACTTATGGATTTCTTTGAATTTTTATTTGTGTCATTGAGGTTGCTGAGTTCTAATAGAGAGGAAACATTAGCAGACACAAATGGACGGTTCAGTAGCCATTTCATGTATGCTGTTTCCTGATGACTGAAGTTCTTGATCCCACCAGGCGTTTTCGAGTTCTTCATGAAAGTCTGCTCTCCAGCCTCATCAAGTGACTGTCTGATTCCAGTATTGTTGCTACAGACAGACAGGCGCTTCTGATGTTCACCACTGGCACCTGGATGTGTATCATCAAGTGTTATTTGCTGGCGACGATGGAAGGACCCATATCTAGCGTAGTTTTGTTTGTTCATAGCAAAGCAAAGTGTCAAAGAACCTGTCCAACTTTTCAGTGGAAGGTCATAGTCACTCATGTTTATGGACAAATGAAGAGTGTGTTGAAGAACCTGGAACATTGTCTTTTGGTACTGTTGCTCAACAGTTGAAAAATCTGTCCCTT
>NC_061087.1:69436619-69451619 GCF_015104395.2 Macrobrachium nipponense | reverse complement strand
ATGGAATGCATTATTATTCCCTGAAGTCAATTTTATGTTCCCCTTTCAAATGAATGTGATTGCGCATCAACTTCATCACTTTTCTCAATTGCGAGCATCGTTGACGTCATGAAAAGTTCTGTGCTTTAAGATTCTTAGTTCTCGGTTTAACTGATGATCAAACAGGCGCAGGAGAAACTGCTCTCCCTTACTAGTAATTAAAAATATTTAAACTTACTTTAAATCTAACAGGAGAGCGATACGATTTTTTTATAATTTGTCTTAAAAATTGAAGAGTCGAGGTATGCGAACCATAACGGAATCATTACGGAAGAGGACAGGACTCAGGAGACAGGAATCTTTTAATACTATTTTAAAAAGCGAATCTCCAAAAGCGTTAATCAGCGTATGAAGGGAAACTAGGGAAACTAATTATAAAATATGAGAGGCCCTTATCACTTGAGGGCTATATAACCTTCGTTCTTCATAAATAATATGATATTAGTGTCCTCAGTAGGTTTTAAATGAACAACTTATAAAATTGAGATTCATTAATTGTACAAAATTAAGAGTAATCAGAGCCGAAAGCTAAAATGCATATTTTAATCGCACAAATCTTACTACCCTTAAAAGGTCTCGAAGATGCCATTACATCCATGGAAACGCTATTAAAACAACAAGCTGCCGATCGCAAAAAATAATTCACAGTTTCCGATATGCAGTGTATGTATTTGTTTGTGAATATATTTTAAAAACCAACAAAAAGACAAGCAGACAAACAGACAAGCTCCTTTGCAGCAGTAAAACTGGGTTGTAAATGATGTACTTTCAGATGATGTACTTGACAGATTCGCAGATTAATCTATCTAACGTAGACGTTTTCTTCACAGGAAAAATCTTTTAAACATTAAATAACACTGAATTTTTCTCTTGTAACTTCCCAATTACGGCTGTCCTCCTAGAGTTTATAAGGCTAATGAGTTGCAGCCACAATTTTAACTTAGCCTTGTAAGGGTATTTCTCTGACCTCGTCATCCCAACATCCACCCCCAACCCAAAAGATCAAGGTAGAAAAAAGTGTTCAATGTAAAAGACCAGGTAGTCTAAAGCAAGATATACAAAAGAAGAGAGTAAAGCGAACGAATATTTAGTAAAATCTGGTACTCACACCTCATGTTGAATATATGTTATAAAAAATTGAATGACCATCGTTGTAGCAAATGTCAACTTTCAGCCTTGGCAGAAATTTAATTTAAATTCATATTGATTTTCCATAAATTCCTTCTATTCTCTTTGGACAATAAAAGCGAAATTTTTCATATTTAATTAATTTCAAACGATACCAAACCTGAAGTTTCGAGGATGGTCAATGCTAATTGCTTACCATAGAACAGAACTAATGTTTCTATTGTCATCAACTTCACATGAAAGATGCTTAATTCATGAATGAAGCCTAAAATCTGGCAATATTCCTGAAAACTATCACGTCAACGTGTGTATTAAAATTGTAAGTCATATCATTCCATTGATTAATTAAAGGAGATGGCATTTTATACAGATGCAAGAATTAAAAACATTGCAGTAAATTTCGTTGGCAACTCTGTTGATCTCTGCTGGAGTCAGAGCTCGATTCACGGCCAAGTAAGGAGCAATGCAATCTGATTCCTTAAAGCCCTGAACGTCTACATTTTTGTCCGCTGCTTGTAGGGATGGAACCAGAGTTAACAAAAGAAAGGAAAGTACTTAACAGACGTAAATCGTAATTGCTGTGTTGAGAAAATAATCCTTATCTTATCACTCTGAGACAGGTTACAATTTTTTTAAATTAATAAAACTTCTAAAAGGTATAATTTCACGTAATTGTGTCGTCTTCGTCTTGCCAACTTTTAGTGTATCCAGTAACGAGACCTTTGCGAAATTCAAGCCAGGCTTTTCATGGGAGTGAAAAAAACCGGGAAGGAAGAGGATGCAATTATACGCCAAGCTTTCCATGCGTTTAAGAAGGCGGTGAAAAAATAAAACGCAATTGGCTGGAAAACCATGAAAGTCGTCTCTATCAGTCTGAATGCTCTTCCTTTCGCGTCATTAAGCCAAGAGGTTAAAAGTTCTCTTAACTTTCAAAGAGGAAAGAGAAAGAGAAAGACTGCCGGATTCCAGAACATGGGTGGATTATTTAAATCAAGATCAGTACGTAGGTCAATTTGTAATGATAGTCTGTTCTGAAAACACTTCCTTGTCTAAGCCCTTATTGGTGTCTTTTTTTACATGTCTTTTTTGAGTCACTTTGAGTTTCAATTACTCTAAATGTTGGGTTTTCGTCTTTCATGAAAGGATATTCTTGAATTTTTGCATACTTATAAAGGAAATGTATATAGAGAGAGGCACATACACATATGGGAGTGTGTTTTTACACATATATATAATATATTATATATATATTATATATATATATATATAATATATATACATATATATATATATACTATCTATATATATATATATTATTAGCATATATATATATTATATATATATATATATATATATATCTATATATATATATATATATATATATATATATATATATATATATCCATGTGTGTGTTTTTTTTGCATGCATGTGTGTGTGTGTTCTACCGTTAATGGTTGTTTCCAAACCAGCCCATGATTCTAATTCCGGCCGACTCATCGAATTCATTCAATCTCAGAATCACATAAACCGAAGGGGATATGTGTGTGTGTGTGTGTGTGTGTGTGTGTATGTGTGTGTGTGTGTGTGAGCCTGTCTATCTGTCTGTCTGTGCGAGTGTATACATGTCATATTTTTTTCATGTTCACACTTACATAACTTTTGTGCTTTTCTGATGCGATTAATTTACCTTTTCTTGGATTAGCCTCTTTAGGTAGCCGTAATATACTTGGGTTTTAAATTTCCCACTTCTTCTATGTCCAGTCGTCTTTTTCCAGGTTATCAAAATATTTCCTAGACATGTTTTGTAATTATAGTCTCATAATTTGTTACGGCGTAGGATTTCAAAGAACTTACTCAGCAGAGCAGGATTTGATGTACTGTTTTTTTATCGCCTTCTGTGTCTGTTGCTTCATAATCTCCTGCTTTTGTTTTCTAGAAGCGCTTATTTCCATCTGGTTCTCAGGGCAGTCTTTAATCGATTAGAATGTTTTTAATGAGACTTTTCCAGGTGTTTTAACGGTCATTAAACGGGTCATTTCGCAACTTTTTTTTCAGCAACTTTATGGACGGAAGCTCTTCCTGACTCCAACCCTCCCTAATTACCCAGAACTGCGACACAAAATGCATAACAATTGTTAATGATAAATTTGTTAAGCTTTAAATAGTAGCTTTAAACCGATAACCAAAGTCTCTTTATTTTTCAACTTTTTATTCCCAGAGCTAAATTGCTAGACTCTAATCTTGGTTATCTAAATCTTCTTACAGTATTCCCTTCAGCTTTCTTCTTATGTCATTAATGATTCAAGGTTAATCTTCAGTAGGAAATGAAACTTGGTATATTAAGTCTCTTAGTACTATTTTATTAGTAGTACAGACAGAATTCTGGCATATTTATATATGGCTTAGCTGAGTTGGAATGTTAAGTTAGAACTAGTTAGGTTAGGTTAGTTTAATATTCATAAAATTCACACCAATAATATATAATTTCACTTAACCAATTATATAAAATATCTAACAAATCCCTGTACTCTTGTCAATCCCCTATATCCTTAATTTTTGGAGAGGATTTCTGGGGCAGTTTCATGACATTGCCATTGAAACGAGGAAAAAAAGAAACCAATAGCAAAGACTAATTTCACCTAATTTTATAAGCTCCACTTATAATAAAGCGTTGTAACACTTTCCTTCAGTTGTGTATATATACTGAAAAATATTAGGAACTCAAGTTAAATTTTCTTATGTAATTACAGAATGAAACACTATTTCCACAAATAACCGAACTGTAAATTTCAGATAAAGAGCAAGATATTTCTGACGGAATGCTATATTTTATATGGAAAGGTTCTTGGTTCATTGAACAAGGCCTCTTCTGGCAATGTCTTGGGTCTTCTCTCTTTTACCAACATGGCCTTTCCGTCATACCGTATGTCAGCTGGTAATGTCTTTACAGTGTCCCAATCCCTGCGATTCATCACCTAACACAGACACTGATTTTTTTTTGCTGCACCCCGCCCCTTCCACAGTCATCACTTTGCACACCCTTTGCTTTTTCTTCACAGAACACCCCCCATCCACATTCATCACCTGACACAGGCATAATTGTCATTTTTTTCTCTTACAAACTCCTCCTCCTCCACATTTCATCTCCTAAGCGAGCCATATTGTTTTACAGCGCCCACCCCATCCCTACCCTACCCCGCGCCCGTCATCTACATTAATCACCTAATACAGCCAAGGATTGTTTGTTTACCACAGCGCCCTACCCACTCTTCCATTTCATCACATAACCCCCAGTGCGGGCCGCAAATATTTTTTTTGTTTTTTTATGTATTTTACCGAATCAAACTGTTCCCTGCGATCATCACCTAACACAGACACTGATTTTTTTTTTTTTTTTGCTGCACCCCGCCCCTTCCACAGTCATCACTTTGCACACCCTTTGCTTTTTCTTCACAGCACCCCACCCCCCCTCCACATTCATCACCTGACACAGGCATAATTGTCATTTTTTTTCTCTTACAGCACTCCACCTCCTCCACATTCATCACCTAACAGAGCCATATTGTTTTACAGCCGCCACCCCATTCCTACCCTACCCCCGCCCGTCATCTACATTAATCACCTAATACAGCCAAGGATTGTTTTCCACAGCGCCCTACCCTCCCCATTTCATCACATAACCACAAGTGCGGCCCGCAAATATTTTTTTTTTTTTTTTATTTACCGAATCAAACTGTTCTTCTATTTTTGATTAATCTATAGACAATCAATGCATTTCCAACATTCATATTTGATGCACATGTTAATGAAAATCTGTATAGTTTATGGCCCTGTAGAGATATCTCATTTTCCATCTGAGAACTTATAATGAATTATTTCTCCTAAATGGTGAATGCACAAGGTCAGAATAGTTACTTTATGAAAATCTCATTTTACTAAATCTTTACGTTTTTGACAGACTAATGGCACATTATTTGCCAAACCTCATACCTGCACACATCTCTAGCATTTGTTATGTCATTAACAATAACAGTATAAAATGAGAGGTCTGCTTTATCATCAGTTTTGGTCGACATTAAATACTGCTCAGGTGGTATTATACCGTTCACTTCATCTAAGCTTGAGTAAACATATTACTCGAAAAATAAACTAATTTCTTAGGAGTTCATATTTCCTTTTTTTTCAACTTACGGTTTATATTGAAGTCAGTGATACAGGTAAACTTAATATGATCAGTTGCAATAATCACATTTCGGAATAACAATTAAACGTAAAGAATACTTTTGAATTTCACCAACTTGATATATCCTCGAACATTATTCCTACTTAAGGAAACTGACGTGAATCATTTATTTAGTAAATAATAAAAGATAAAAAAAAAATCTACAAATATCAATCTCCTCGAGGTAAATGCAGTATCTAACTGAGACTTATTTGAAGATCCAATATTTTTTATTCTTAGTTCTATAAAAAGTTTCTACATTAATTACCCTACACTGCAAAATATTTTTTCCAGCGGAAATTCTTCACTTATTCCGATATTTTACTTGGAAATACAAGAAGAACTTTTTACTCGTTAACACTCTCTCTCTCTCTCTCTCTCTCTCTCTCTCTCTCTCTCTCTCTCTCTCTCTCTCTCTCTCGTATACATATTCTTCCAATGTCACTTATAGTAGTGATCATGACTAAAATTTTAGACATTTTCGTATCATAGCTCATACACTTCCCTTACTAAATCTTTACTGAGAAATTGCTTTGTTGTGGAAGTGAGTCTCTCCCTCCTTGTGAACCATCCGTATAATGAGAGAACTTCAGCTGTCAGGAATACCTTGAAAGCCAAAAGCGAATAGGGATTTCTTGTTATATTACTTTTATTTTCATTTTATGAGGATATATGTTGTTTTGTCTTTTTTTATTTTTGGAAGAAGTCTCTCATATTACATAAGTATTAATTAGATAATAACTCAATGCAGTTTTTATTCTTTAGACAATAGGCCGGTACTGATAATACGGATTAGCCTTGCTAAGAGATAAAGTATGAGATTTATTCATCATGTCTTAAGTTTTAGTTCACGAAGCATATGTCGAAACTTTCTTATATTTATTCTTTAGGCCTTGTTCTATGAAAACTGATATTGATATTCAGTTACACGCAGAATCGACAATATATTTCTCTGTTTTCTTTATTTATCATGTTTTTACAGTCAATAAGTAACTGATTAGTTTTTGGTAAGATACCAATTTCAAAATGTAACTAATGTGATAAAACATATGTGAATATATTCTTATTCCTAACAAGATAAAAAAACTCAAGTAAACCTGAAAATCGAAATAATGTAAATAAAAAACGGTTGCGTATTTGTAACAGAAAAGATCCAAAGGGGAAAATCGGTTTGAAAATAAGTAATGAATTTCTCAGGGATGAAGAAAAATCATCACGCCGTTAGAATAGCGAAATATTTTCGAAATATGAATCCTTTTTCCTCTGTTTTGTACTGTTAGTATTTTTTTGTTTCCAGGCATAAATGATGATAATTAAATCTCTTTAGTTTTTAAATCAATTCTGAAAGGAAATAAAGGAAGAGCTATGTTCTCCGTAAAGATGCTATATACATACGCATATGCTCTTTGTCTTTCTTTAGTTTTTGTCTATATGCGTATATATTGAAATACCAATAGTCTGAATAAAACAACCTGCAGACTCTTGTGGTCATTAATAGACTTATATAAACGTTACTCTCATAGCTATGTCGATCTTAGCCCTCTAAAAACCGTTCAAAATGTTCACTATATATACGTATACATGCATATATATATATTTTTTATATATATATAGTATATATATATATATATATATATATATATATATATATATATATATATATATATATATTGGTAACTGCTTCAATCATTATAAGTGCTTTATCATTATAAGTTATGTGATTCTGGTTGACGAGTGGAATCACAGATAACAATGATCTTAATTTTTATTTCTATTTTATTTCTCATTTTACTTTACTTTATTTTTTTGGTTCGCCAGATATTACCAATAACACCGCAACTACCTCGACTGGATAATAATGGTAATGGTTATATATATATAATATATATATATATATTATATATATATATATATATATATATATATATATATATATAATATATATATCAATTCAAGCTACAAATGTCCTTTAATATCTAAATTCACTTTACCTCCCAAATGATATATTTTCATATATGTACCGAAGGGGAATTTTTAAGCTGATAACAATTTCGTCCCCCCATAGGATCGAACCACCGTCCAGGTGGATGGGGACGAAATCAGGACAGTCAGTGACGCTATCCAATCAGCCAACAGAGACGCTATAAGTTCATATCGATTCTGACCTTACAAATCACCCTCGATCTGGGTGCTTTCGTAATTAGAATCGATATGAAACCCTGTCTACCATGTTGGCCAATTCGAGCGTTTGGACAGCACGTAGCCT
Source organism: Macrobrachium nipponense (assembly GCF_015104395.2). Taxonomy (NCBI): domain Eukaryota; kingdom Metazoa; phylum Arthropoda; class Malacostraca; order Decapoda; family Palaemonidae; genus Macrobrachium; species Macrobrachium nipponense. Next base: position 69,443,963 of record NC_061087.1, on the reverse strand, counting down.
TTTGTTATGAATAATTATCACATCGAACCGTGATCCATTTATATATCAATTCAAGCTACAAATGTCCTTTAATATCTAAATTCACTTTACCTCCCAAATGTATATGTTTTCATATATGTACCGAAGGGGAATTTTTAAGTTGATAAACAATTTCGTCCCCCCATGGGATCGAACCACCGTCCAGGTGGACGGGGACGAAATCAGGACAGTCAGTGACGCTATCCAATCAGCCAACAGAGACGCTATAAGTTCATATCGATTCTGACCTTACAAATCACCCTCGATGTGGGTGCTTTCGTAATTAGAATCTATATGAAACCCCGTCTACCATGTTGGCCAATTCGAGCGTTTGACAGCACGTAGCCTTTTGTTATGAATAATTATCACATCGAAACGTGATCCATTGATATATCAAATTCGAGCTACAAAATGTCCTGTAATATCTAAATTCACTTACACCCAAATGATATATTTTGAATATATGTACCGAAGGGGAATTTTTAAGTTGATAACAAATTTCGTCCCCCATGGGATGAACCACCGTCCAGGTGGACGGGGGACGAAATCAGGACAGTCAGTGACGCTATCCAATCAGCCAACAGAGAGCTATAAGTCATATCGATTCTGACCTTACAAATCACCCTCGATGTGGGTGTTCTTTCGTAATTAGAATCGATATGAAACCCCAGTCACCATGTTGGCCAATTCGAGCGTGGACAGCACGTAGCCTTTTTGTGATAAAATTATCACATCGAACCGTGATCCATTTATATATCAATTCGAGCTACAAATGTCCTTCCTTTAATATCTAAATTCACTTTACCTCCCAAATGATATATTTTCATATATGTACCGAAGGGGAATTTTTAAGTTGATAACAATTTCGTCCCCCCATGGGATCGAACCACGTCCAGGTGGACGGGGATGAAATCAGGACAGTCAGTGACGCTATCCAATCAGCCAACAGAGACGCTATAAGTTCATACGATTCTGACCTTACAAATCACCCTCGATGTGGGTGCTTTCGTAATTAGAATCGATATGAAACCCCGTCTACCATGTTGGCCAATCGAGCGGTTTGACAGCACGTAGCCTTTTGTTATGAATAATTATCACATCGAACCGTGATCCATTTATATATCAATTCAAGCTACAAATGTCCTTTAATATCTAAATTCACTTTACCCCCTCCCAAATGATATATTTTCATATATGTACCGAAGGGGAATTTTAAGTTGATAACAATTTCGTCCCCCCCATGGGATCGAACCACCGTCCAGGTGAACGGGGACGAAAGCAGGACAGTCCAGTGACGCTATCCAATCAGCCAACAGAGGACGCTATAAGTTCATATCGATTTCTGACCTTACAAATCACCCTCGATGTGGGTGCTTTTTTTTTTTTTTGTTTCGTAATTAGAAGTCGATATGAAACCCCTCTACCATGTTGGGCCAATTCGAGCTTTGACCGCACGTAGCCTTTGGTTATGAATAATATCACATCGAAAACCAAAACCGTGATCCATTTATATATCAATTCGAGCTACAAAGGTCCTTAATATCTAAAATTCACTTTACCTCCCAAATGATATATTTTCATATATGTACCGAAGGGAATTTTTAAGTTGATAAACAAATTTCGTCCCCCCATGGGATCGAACCACGTCCAGGTGGACGGGGACGGGAAATCAGGACAGTCAGTGACGCTATCCAATCAGCCAACAGAGACGCTATAAGTTCATATCGATTCTGACCTTACAAATCACCCTCGATGTGGGTGCTTTCGTAATTAGAATCGATATGAAAACCCCGTCACCATGTTGGGCCAATTCGAGCGTTTGACAGCACGTAGCCTTTGTTAGAATAATATCACATCGAACCGTGATCCATTTATATATCAATTCGAGCTACAAATGTCCTTTAAATATCTAAATTCACTTACCTCCCAAATGATATATTTTCATATATGTACCGAAGGGGAATTTTTAAGTTGATAACAATTTCGTCCCCCCATGGGATCGAACCACGTCCAGGTGGGAACGGGACGAAATCAGGACAGTCAGTGACGCTATCCAATCAGCCAACAGAGACGCTATAAGTTCATATCAATTCTGACCTTACAAATCACCCTCGATGTGGGTGCTTTCGTAATTAGAATCGATATGAAATAAAACCCCGTCTACCATGTTGGCCAATTCGAGCGTTTGACAGCACGTAGCCTTTTGTTATGAATAATTATCACATCGAACCGTGATCCATTTATATATCAATTCAAGCTACAAATGTCCTTTAATATCTAAATTCACTTTACCTCCCAAATGATATATTTTCATATATGTACCGAAGGGGAATTTTTAAGTTGATAACAATTTCGTCCCCGTCCACCTGGACGGTGGTTCGATCCCATGGGGGGACGAAATTGTTATCAACTTAAAAATTCCCCTTCGGTACATATATGAAAATATATCATTTGGGAGGTAAAGTGAATTTAGATATTAAAGGACATTTGTAGCTCGAATTGATATATAAATGGATCACGGTTCGATGTGATAATTATTCATAACAAAAGGCTACGTGCTGTCAAACGCTCGAATTGGCCAACATGGTAGACGGGGTTTCATATTGATTCTAATTACGAAAGCACCCAGATCGAGGGTGATTTGTAAGGTCAGAATCGATATGAACTTATAGCGTCTCTGTTGGCTGATTGGATAGCGTCACTGACTGTCCTGATTTCGTCCCCGTCCACCTGGACGGTGGTTCGATCCCATGGGGGGACGAAATTGTTATCAACTTAAAAATTCCCCTTCGGTACATATATGAAAATATATCATTTGGGAGGTAAAGTGAATTTAGATATTAAAGGACATTTGTAGCTCGAATTGATATATAAATGGATCACGGTTCGATGTGATAATTATTCATAACAAAAGGCTACGTGCTGTCAAACGCTCGAATTGGCCAACATGGTAGACGGGGTTTCATATCGATTCTAATTACGAAAGCACCCAGATCGAGGGTGATTTGTAAGCTCAGAATCAATATGAACTTATAGCGTCTCTGTTGGCTGATTGGATAGCGTCACTGACTGTCCTGATTTCGTCCCGTCCACCTGGACGGTGGTTCGATCCCATGGGGGGACGAAATTGTTATCAACTTAAAAATTCCCCTTCGGTATATATATGAAAATATATCATTTGGGAGGTAAAGTGAATTTAGATATTAAAGGACATTTGTAGCTTGAATTGATATATAAATGGATCATGGGTTCGATGTGATATTATTCATATGATATCTTATAAATATATATATATATATATATATATATATATTATATATATATAATTATATAGTATATATATATATATATATATATTTTTATAAATATATATATATATATTATATATATATATTGTATATATATATTATATTATATATATATATATATATATATATATATATATATATTATATATATGTTATCCAGTAGAGGTAGTCGAGGTAGCGGCAGAAGTAATGTTGGTAATATCTGGCGAACTGACGAAAAATAAAAAAATTAGATCATTGTTAGTTGTAATTCCATTCATCAATCAGAATCATATAATTTATTAAGATAAAGGACTTACCAACATATCAATGAGAAAATTCATATTTAACCTATTGTACAAATGCAGAGTAACTCTGGGGACAATGAGTGCAACGGCCTTCAACAGGGTAAGATAAGAATCTAACTTGCTTACAAAACTGTGTTTTTTCTTTTGGTGGCCTCACAAACTGAAATAGATCTGTTGGTAATAAGAGGTAGTCCAGACTGATAGAATATATAACTGGTATTATCGAAATTAGAGTCGTGATAGAAAACTAATAAATTGCTAAAGATAATAACCGTTGCGGAGAACTGTGAAGAGTTTTGAATCACTGAAAAGGCTCCCTTGAAGCAGTTATTTCTTATTTCTTTACTCTTGAAAAGCACACTTAAAAACAAACGTGACAAACGTAATCGTGTTCGTACGTAGCTATGCATTTGATATTGATAATCAAAAAAGAAATATGTGTCAGTGAAATTCTAAGGGAATTTTATTCACTCTCTCTAAATATTTGGGACCAAAAATAGATATTTCGATATCACTGTCATATCTGTGTTTGCAGAAAAGAGAGAATGGTTCTACTAATTATACAAAAAAATACTAATACAGGTGCAGGAATACCGAAGACTTATAAATTCATATCGACGTAACTCGTGCCCCTGTCTGTTAGTGGAATATTGGAACTAGAATACAGCATATGTATGTATAATACCATACAGAGCTGAAATATGTGCTCATGTAACAGATGAGGTACACCGTACAAAGTAGCTTTTTATCCTACCAACAATGATTTATTGCACTATTCTCATCTTGACTAGGGTATTTTGGTGGCGTGGAACTACCTGTAAATGTTTCAGCAATTATTTTATAGTGAAAGGATGTGTAACTGTCTTAACAAACTGAGAGCCAGAAGGACCAAAACTCTAAATTTCAAAACATCACTCTGGTAAGTGCATTTCTTTGTATATGAAGGCATAAGCAAGAGTTACTTTAAAAAAGCAGACAAACACAAACATAGACACACTTATGGCATGCGTAGAGATTTAAGATATTCCTCAACTTTCGAAATTCTTTCCCAGCGCCTCGTCACGGTTCTTAACGTTGGAGTTAATGACCCGAAAGGAAAAGAATCCAGACTGCTAACGGCGAAGCCCTGTTAATATTTCTTGGGATTTTCTTGGTTTACCAGGCAATTACGTCTCCTCTTTCACGGTCTGTTTACAAGCGGGGAAAGCATGGATTGCAATTAGGCAAAGGCTCTCTTAGTAATTATGGCAAAATTTACTCTAAAATACGATCAGTAACCTTCATGAGAAGAAACCTTTTACTGGCAAGATCATTAAAGCTACCATGCAGAGAGAGAGAGAGAGAGAGAGAGAGAGAGAGAGAGAGAGAGAGAGAGACTTGACTTGCATGACTATATGGTCATCATTTAGGGAAATTTCACTGAAATTGTTATAAGAAAATGTTTTGTAAAATCTCTAACAACGGACTGCGGGCAAATGATATTTTTCATTTGTGTATAGCTTTAAGACTTTATTTACATTTATTACAACTGTCCAGTAAACTCAAATTCAAGGAAAAAGGATAAATGCAAATTTGTTTATCAATTAATTGACACGTTATTTGAAAAATTGCCTTTTCAGCGACACAGATGTTGTGTATGATGAAGAGTAATTTACATTTCTATCTGTAGTTAGCTAACAAATACTGATGCGTGACACAATTCATTGTTGTAGCGCTTGAGAAACTTTACAATATCTCCCAGGAATATGTTGGATTTTCCCTGCCTTTTGTTTGTTACCTGCTCCTATTGCTGTTCCTCTTCCTGACTGTGAAACCGATATATATCTATGTATATATATATATATATATATATATATATATATATATATATATATATATATATATATATATATATATATATATATATATATATATATATATATATATATATATATATATATATATATATATATATATATATATATAAAAGAATGTTGCATAATAAGATGACACCACCTACTCTATATCAAACTGTCACTAAAATGAAAGGGTACACGGCGTTCCCCTATATTCAAGATGACTCTTTCAAAAAGAAATTTCTCAACATCATTCAAAAAGAATTACCGGCCCTCAACCTGAATGAAACTCATTCCGAAGAATCCCTGAACAGTTGACTTTCTCTTCAGGTTTAAAGACAAGCTCATTCCTTTATTTACATCCAACGTTATATATAATTACATGAGCCCTAGCTGTAGTCAGAGGGTCTATGTTGGATGTGCTAAGAGGCTGTTGCGAGTACGCATTGATACTCAGGGAGAGGTCAACTTCAGAACCTGAAGCAGATTGTCCAGCCCTGAACAGTCTAATATCAGAAACCATTCTAAAACATATGAAACTTTTATAGGCAATAAAGACTTATCAATAATAAGACAGGTACAAAAAGAAAACGATTTAACACACTGGAATCTATTATTATCAAATTGACCTACCACCATTAAACTTCCAAACATCGTCCACACAATTGTTTATTTGCCCGATGGTCTTGTCGAGCCGTTTTTTCTCTCATTTCAACAAGAAGTTCCAGAAGACTGCTGGGCCTTGACCCATGCTGACAACCTACACATCTCTAGAAAATGGGCCACAGATATGGCCTGAAAGTACTCGAGTGTTCAGTAAAATAAAATGTAAATACTTATAAGTATACACGTTATGCACTGATTTTGTGGGGTTCTTTTACTATCTTCAGAAGAAAACCGAAAAAAGTTTTTGTTTGGTTCATCATGTATCCACAGCAACACTACAATAGAAGTACATTTCAACAACTGTATGAAGTTGCTGGAACTCAAGCTGTTCATTACGCAAGAAGATATGAAGCACAACATTACAAAGCCAAAGCCATGAAAAATAAGCTCTGATTTATAAGTGAATGTTTGAAGAACAAAGTGTGTCCAAAAACATATGGCAGGATTGGAAAAGACCCTGGAGTGGAGGAGCAGTCAGCAAAAGAGTTGTAAGTAGGCTGGTGGATGTTTGACAGTCAGAGAATGTTACTGCAACGATGCAGGCATACTCTTAGTTTCTTAATATGTTCGTTTTATATAGTAAGTTGTAATAGCGGGTGTTTCGAAATTAGAGCCACCCCCCCTCCCCTTCTACAGAACAAATAGAAAGTTATGAAGTTTTCTGCTATAGACTATCTCCAAGTACATCATCTTAAGTTTCTTTTAAGCTATTTTACATGTTACATTTCTTGAATTTTCAGACTGAATGACGAACTTAAATACAGCCATGGCTAACAACTCGGAGGAAATCAGAGGGATTGACCAAATCCGTGCTATAACCTTCAGAGAGGCTAGGGATGCTAGTTCATCCTTCATTTCACGTTCCTGGATAGCTAAATACATTAAAAGAGATGAATCCTTTGTTAAAAGAAACTGGAACAAAAATTCATATGGCTGTCATTGCGAAAAGAGTGAGAATCTTAGAAGGCCTGAAGTCCTTTCTTAAGAGTCAGAAGACATCATAGCTGAGGCAGTGGGTAGACCAAGAAAGTCTTTACATAAATTGGCGCTTGAACTAGAAACAAAACGGGGAAAGAATAGAAGTTATAGTGTTGTATATTGTGAGTTGAAAAAATCTGGTATCAAGCCATTTCATGTTATCAACAAGCCAACATCTCTCAGCAACAGAAAGAAGACATTGCATGATATCAGCGATGACGTGTGCTATCGCCACGCTGTGAAATTTCGTGAA
>NC_061087.1:69424119-69431619 GCF_015104395.2 Macrobrachium nipponense | reverse complement strand
GCAATGTCCATTTGTTAGTTGGTCACTCCCCGGACCCTATCCAAATATTTTCGATTGTGCTTGTCTGAACTATTTCTTCGTCATTACCGACGCAAAGTGCTTTCATTGTATATTTGAAGAGAAATTATATAGCAAGGAAGATTTACGAAGTATTTTGCAATGACTTTAGTCAAATATTAAACGAATACATTGATTATTTTTAATTTAACATCTCAATTCCATTATATAATAACACATTTATTTTTCTGTATTAACAATAAAAATACATTCCGTTATTTTGTCTCAAACTTATTAAGCTGTATGGAAGAATTTTGTCTTAAAATAAAAAAAAATTATGTCAATGGTATCAGCTGTCTCAAATGATCCATGTATTCCCAGTACTTTAAGTCCGGAAGTCATTAATGTTTTGAACTATATTGTGAACAAGAAAAAAAGTAATTTTCCGCGTCGTTAATAAACTATGTGTAACCATTTGCAAGATCTTCAAAGAAACCTAAGAGTTGGAGAGAGAGAGAGAGAGAGAGAGAGAGAGAGAGAGAGAGAGAGAGAGAGAATAAATTTTCATGGTAGGGAATTCTTGACATATCAAGGGAGGTTGGTGTTTCATGACAGGGCTACCAGACAGGAGGTTCCAGTAAAGAGAGGCATTTGTGTTATTTCGAGAAGAGCTTCAACACGTTGTTTAAAGACGTCTGACGGTATCTTGTAAGTGACCGAGAGGTGGTGTTGGTAAGTGATATCAGACAGAGATCTTAAAGATAAGGAAATATGTTTATGAATTATGGAGCACAGATGACAATAAACACATACACACACACACACACACTATATATATATATATTAATATATATATATATATATATATATATATATATATATATATATATATATATATATATATATATATATATATAAATATATAGTGTGAGTGTGTGTGTGTGTGTTTGTGTATGGGATAATTTTTTTTATTTTTAATAAGAAGTAACAAATGCTATGTACAAGTTTACAGTTTGCCAATTCATATATATTTTGTTTTGAATATATTCATCACTGAATGCAATAAATACATGGCACGACTCGGAACAAGTCGCCTTCCCACCAACAGATTGAAACATCACTTTCAGTACATCGAGCAGGGGATATGTTGGTTAGGGAACCTAATTTTTCATTGATTTCAGTTCCTTGGGGAAAAGGTAATCTTTTTATTATTTATTTCTTAACCCGCCCCCCCCCCCTTTTTTTTTTTTTACAGTTCCAGTGACTACAAATCATCTTAAGTCAGTACCACGCCCTGAGCTCCTGTTTGGCCAGGCCCTCTCTGCACGACTCCTCTCTGCAACCTGTATCTAGGGACTGCGCTGACAATAACAAACTTGAAGGTGATAGTAGTGAACAAGAATGCGACCACTTATTAAGTAAAAAATGAGAATGTTATCTTCTTTACATTACAATCACCCTAAGTTCCAAATGTCAATCCATCATCATTTATATTAGAATGCATAAGTAAATACACAATAACATACTCATGTATATTTAAATAATATTTCACAGTTCATAAGTCTATCATACTATTCAAATCCATGGCTAGATATGGAGTATTTCACGTGAAGATATATATATATATATATATATATATATATATATATATATATATATATATATATATATATCATATATATAGATTAATTCTTTTATTTACGTCTTTTTACAGATAAACGATGAAGTGTGTATTTTGACGTATCGAATGTCTAATCGATGAGGCTAGTTTTGATGAATTGTCAATGGAGTTACGTATGTTTAAAAAATACATATAAAATGGTGCTGCAAGCAACGTGTTTTGTTACCCAAACGATAAACGCCATCGTAATTTAAAGAGAAGATCCCAACCAAGACTGACATATCTTTCCTATTACTTCTTTAGTTATGAAATCACCTCTCTCATGTAGTCTAAGTAAATAGGAAATCTTAGGACTTTTCGGTGTGCTGACTATTTCTTCCCTCTCCTGTCTAAGTTTGAAGATGCCTTCAGGATTTAATTTTCTTTCTCCAGTGCTTAGTGCCCTCCGTTTTTATTAGGTGTTGATCCTACCTTATTTTGTTGCCTTCTTTTTCTTGTTTTATAGCCTTTTTGCTAGATGAGGATATCAGGGTGGCCATTCAGTTGGTTGTTGCAAGCAAAATGGTACAGATGCCCCAAAAAATAACGTTACTACGCCTGTTTTGTGTTCCTGCCATTCTAAAGGGGAAAAAGGACATTCTTTTTTTATTTAGTTTTTATGATAAATTGTTCAAGCAAATTTTCAAATTCCATGGGGCAGATATTTTATATTTAAAGTAAAAAAAAAAAATATTCTGACGTGCAAGAGGCTCTTCAGAGAAATAAGATAAATTTCACTTCCACATACTTTTTCTCTGCTAATAGTTTTTAATCTGCCATGTTTATGTATACATAATAATATAAATTTCTACCATGTGGCATTCACCTTGAAGATATGCGTGTAAGAGCAGGCGAGTTTAGCCTTAAATCTTTTTTATTGTTTTCCCTTACAACACTTTGATTGACACACACACACAAATATATATATATATATATATATATATATATATATATATATATATATATATATATATATATATACACACACATATATATATATATATATATATATATATATATATATATATATATAATATTATATATATATATATACATTATAATAATATACATTCAGGCTTTCATCCATCTTATAAAAAACCATTATTGCTAAATTCGACAAATAAAGTATAAGTATTGGAGTATGGGGGTGCTTTTTTTAATCAAAGTAGACAAGAAATCCCTTTATGCTGTGTTCCTCCCCCCTCTATTAAATTCCTCCCATTATAAGCAACTTCTTATTTTTGCCTTATTATCCTTTTCTCGTTTTTCGACTCTTGCACTGGTTGGAAATTCCGTTGTTTCAGATCGTACCAGAACAGATTAGAATAAACTGGCTCATCAACCCAATTCACGTGATCTGAGAGAGGTCGGGCGATGCCCTGAAAAGGAAAAAGGAGGGAGAATATCGCCAGAACGTGGTGGAGATCATATCTTGAGTTGTGACAACTATGAACCTAAGACGACACGTAACCTTAATCGCCTACTTTAGTGAAAGCATCCCACTAACAGCTAATTGGAAGTCAATCTTGCTTTCTGGCTACGAGTGCATATCATAATTTAAGCAGGTACATGCCTGATAAGGTGAGTTCCACCCATTCTATTTTCTCTAATTATCTCGACTTCCCATCTTGAAGTTTTTCTTTCTTATGAACCACCTACGTCTGTCATTTTAGTGATTTAACGTCCCCTTGTGTGGTAAGTAACCTTTGCTGAATTTAATTAGTGAATTTAAGTGCCTCCACCACCCTTCGACTTTGTGCATTTTATATGATAGGCCCATGCAAATCAATTCTAATAATCAACAGAGCCTCTCCCTGTATTTCAGGAGGTACTGTTACGTGTGCAATTGAATAATGCGTTCATTATCCAGTTTCTAGTTCGTCAATACACCACCTCTGCTGTGAAGCTCACTTGCCCACATTCAACTCCATTCACTTTTTTTAAATGAATTATGCAAATTTGGGATATCCCTCCCTTATGAATGGGTCTATTTTTCTCTTGTAATTTAGCTGTACATGTATTCCCAGGTAATTTATTTGTAGTTGAATGTGAGCCCATTTGTAAAATAATTGTACCTAATTTTCAGTCTGTTAATTGTGTGAGTAAATAATTGTATCATCTTGGTCTCTATGGCGATCTTCCAGTTCATCTCCCTCTTTCTTTGCAAGTAGCAGGCCACTTAATAGGCAGACTAAATAGTGCTGTATATTTTTATCATAACACCGTGCGTGTCTTACTTTCCAGTCCTTAAATGCTTTTGATTTCCTTCTAATTGATTCTTGCACCTCCCCATTCCACCACAACGTTTCTCCTCTCAACACTCCATATCCACTGGTTCTTCCCACCAGTTCCTCTGCTTCCCCAACACATATTTCTCTCGTGTCTGCCCAGATATTTTCCACTTTGTTACCCTGTCCAAAATCTACGTTCTCCCTGTCTAGACATCTCTCTCTAACAGTCCTCTTAAATTGCTCCCCCTTTTCTTCTTTAAGGTCCCATATTTTAATTCTAGATCTTTTCTTTCTCTTCTATGTTTTCCTACCTCTCATTTTAAAATCCACCACTACCAACCTATGCTGTTTAATACACAATTCTCCCAAGATCACTTTGCAGTTTGTCACATTGCTTTTGTCAGCTCCTCTAACGAGGATGATATGCATTTGGCTCTGCGCTCCTCCACTTTCATAACTTGTCAAGTACTTATCCAAATTTTGAATCCATGTGTTCATACATGCTATTTCACAAGTCAGAGCCATCTCCAATAAATAATCCCCATTTTCATTCCTAATTCCAAACCCATGCCCTCTGTGTACCTCCTCATACCCATCTCTTCTCTTTCCTACCCTGCCATCCATATCAGCTCCTATTACTAGTTTCTCCTCCTCTTGCACTGTTCTAAAGGCTCATATATTAAAAACATTCAAATATCGTTTTAACAACCTATCAAACTTGATTTATTTCTTTTCATCCTCTTGTCATATTTAGCTAATAGCTCTATGCCGATCCCATAAAGGGTTGTCGACACTTAAGGGACTGTGGTCCCCTTTCTCTCATTGAAATTTGGTCCCAGACCTAATTTAACAATAGGCTTTAACAGATGGTAGTCCTTCGCTCCCTAGAATTCACACCTTCTCACGTGAGGTCCATCTGAGCTGACTATTAAACATTTTTACCTGACCCTTCCCCTCGCCGTTGTTGTTGCAGCCTTCCGCATCCACGACTCCACTTCCTCAAACCTGCATTTCCCTACTGACCCAAACCTCTTGACCCAATCCAGCACCCATTGTATAATTCTCACTTTGCAATGTATCATTTTACATAAGTTTGGTATTTGTGTTACTACATTAACTGCTTTGCGTATTCGTGTACACTTTCCCTATTGTTTAACAGTGCCATTCAACGTGTTCTGCCAGTAACAAGACTTGGGATATTATTCCTAGGATTCCAGTGGGAGCTTACTCTTGCTTACAGTTCACCACCATTTAACATTGCTCAGTGGTGTTAGTTCAAGTTCTTGATCCATATTTTCATGCACCTATGAGAGCCTTAAGGATTATTGATTTTACTTGCTATTTGGTGGCTCTTTCGCTTTACTATTGTAATTAATAGAGATTTAATGTCAAGAGTGCCACAGAGCCGGTTAATGCTTCTGTATATTTTAATTATTCTTCTGATAACCTTATAGAAATTATATTTTGTATGTGGACAAATTATGTTTACCTTCATTTCTTTGAAAGATAATTTTAGTGATTTTCTATTAAGGTTCATTCTATTTCTACTCATAGTTGCTTGCCCCCTTTTGTCAGTATTGTCATTTTGCACAAGACATTTTTTTAATAGAGGTAATTTTTTTATTACTCAGAATAAAACTTAATACCAGCTACACAGACTCTGGTAATACATTATATATATTATCTTCCGCTTTGGCGAAAGATTGTGTGTCTTTTCTTACGACTGTTGTTCGTAAGCATTGTTGGTTCTACTTCTCTTCTCGCCTACGTTATATCTAGTAAAGTTGATTCTTCTTAGAATAAGGGAGATGATTCAAACGGAGGAAGTTGATATCTTAAAACAGCTTTATTTCTCAACTCCATCACTAGAGAGATGGTTTGGTCAGATGACCGCTCCGTTTGATAACTGCAATAAAACTAACATTACAAGGCATTGTGTCGATAGCGAAACACTAGCTATCTCAGCGATTTACACATAAAAACGAATAAGTAGTCCGCCGGCTCGGAAGTCATAAGTTTCCGTCGCAGGTTAACAGGTCAACCGCTTCCCATGGAAGGTGTTGTTGGCTGTTTTTAAACAGGAATGATGAGATGTTCAAATGCAAACCAGGCTACTGCAAGCATTGCACAGCGTGATCTAGATTTTAGATTGTCACGTAGGACGCTCCTAATTCACCAATGACCCCTTAGGTCGTGAATTCTATTTACAGATATGTAATTATCTGTTATTATAAATGTATTTATTACATTAGGCTCGGACAGCTACCATTCAAGCCTTGAATAACAAAAGTTACTTTAAACATGGTTTCTTAGGAGTGTGCCCGTAACATATATTTAGACATAATCATAAACAAGTGATTAAGTGCATAAAAGGTTTTGTTACATACCCCTTTTGGACATATTCATAAATAAAGAAAAATGCATGGAAAATATAGATCCATGTTAGATATATACCTGGTACAAAGTGAACAATGATGATTAGGTACCCCAAAAAATCAAAAGATTAACATGAATACATGAAGATTATAGTAATAGGTAACCCGATTAAGAATAGCGGTTACTCAGTAAAGATACATAACATGATCATGGATAACTGTTAAAGAGTACTTGTCACTCTTTGTAAAGATACATAATTGTATAATTGTGCACAGATATAGATTCCTGGTATGTACATGCACCAACAGTTTAATATATAGGGCTTCAATATTTTATTAGGTGCCCAAAAGATACTCTTATGTATATTAATATATATTGGGCTACAATATTTTATTAGGTGCCCTGTTCAAAATGCAAAGGCTTGGAGTCTCTCTTGTCCTACATATTGCCAGCATACAGACCGCTTTTCACACACAACACAATTCCAGACAATTTTCCCCGGAACCAGGTGAAATGGCCAGTTTCAAATGGCCCTGAACATAAACGCTTTTAACGCAACAGGAGTGTCGTCTGGACGCGGCAAAACGTTCCTTTGAAGATCCGTCTGTGTTCGCCTCAACCTACGCCAAGCAAAGATGTTAACGGCGATAATAATCATTGCCGTAACGCAAAACACGGCTAGCAGCACGTAGTAACGAAGATTTTCTCCTCCTGCATAAGTCGGTGACGTGTGTTCCATATCAGCCAGTTGCGTCAAACGATGAGCCACCCGCGCGTTGTATGGGAGAGGTAGTGATGGGATAATTGTAGTCGCCCAAGTGTAGTTTGCAAAGTAGGACCTCTCACGTATTATAGTGTGGACCCCTCTGACCGTGTAGTTTGTAGATGTCCCTGTACAACCGTCAGCTGCGACAAAGACTTGGGAATGGGCTGTGGTCCCGTCCGGACATGACACTTGAAAACCTTCTTTGTCGTATCGGATCCAGGAGCCGTTGTTCAGTCTGTAATTGAACTTATTACTGTCAAAAGGATAAAGTTTCTTCAGACAACCTTCGCGTGTATGGGAGTGAGAACCGTTTAGCACTATGCCTAACTCACATGAATCCATTGATATAGGATGGAATTCAAAAGAGTCAGCTGTACAAACTTTATTATTCATGGCTTCTGAGCAGTGAGTGAATTTATCTAAGTCTTTAATGACTGTATATGATTTCCTGTCAGGGGAAATCAATACAT
>NC_061087.1:69391619-69421619 GCF_015104395.2 Macrobrachium nipponense | reverse complement strand
AGGATTTGGCTTTCTGTGACATGATGGAGAAACCCGGGTGTCCATGCAATGGATTTGCATGCAACCAATTTAAGACAGTGGGTATGAGTGAAATCGGTACCACCACCTGGTTGTTATTCAGCTGTGGTGTGTTGCGGGTTTTCCTCGTCACGGATCTACACAGGATATTATCTTTGATTATATAATTCTGCTGCTTATACTTTATATATTCCTTTTCCTTAGGATTTCCGTTTAACGCGTTTATGATTCTTTCTAATTGTTGATCTTTTCTTTGTTCCGTCTGTAATAGTTCAGCATTCCAGCCCAGATCTTCCTGTTCAGATATAGTTTTACAATAGGCGTGGATACTGATATATCTATTAATTCAGCTAATGGCTCCGTACAAGATGACGAAGGGTTGCGTGATAATGCGTCAGCAATGATATTTGCTTTCCCAGGTAAATACCCGATCCTCGCGCCAAAGTCTTGGATGATCATATGCCACCGAGTTCGTTTAGGGCTGTGACTAAAGCCTTTAAAGAAGTCGGTTAGGGGCTTATGATCAGTGAGAACCTTGACGGGATAACCGTATATTATGAACTTAAAATGCACTAGGGAATTAACAATAGCGAGCCCTTCCTTGTCTATTACTCCATATTTACTTTCGGAAGGTCTCAGTTTACGTGAATAAAAAGCTATAGGGAAAAACTGTTTATCATATTGTTGAAGCAATACACCACCTACTCCCAGGTCTGAGGCGTCTGTTGCAATAAAGAATTCCTTACGGAAGTCAGGAAATTTCAATTTAGGGGAACTACACTGTTCATCTTTCAAGGTCTCGAACGCCTGTTGATGTTTTTCAGACCATATGAAATCTACGCCCTTCTTTATAAGATCGGTTAGGGGAGCGGCTATGATTGAGTAGTTGCGTATAAAATGCCTGTAGTAGCCACTACATCCTAGAAATTGCTGTATTCCCTTGACGTTAGTAGGTATCGGAAAGTTACGGATAGCCGATACCTTATCATGGACTACTTTAAGACCTTGACTAGACACCGTGAAACAGAAATAGACTAGTTCTGTTTTAAAAAATTCACACTTACTTATCTTTACCCTTAGGTTATGCTGCCTTAGTCTTTGTAGCACTAACTCTAATTTACGTAGATGTTCTTCTAAGATATTAGAAAAGATTACAAGGTCGTCCATATAGGCATGTAGGAAATCTCCTAACAAGTCTCCAAACACAATGTTGATCATTCTAGTAAAAGTTATGGGAGCACAACGTAAACCAAAAGGCATACACAAAAATTCATAATGTCCCCTGGCTGTGCTGAAGGCAGTGTATGGGATACTCTCTTTTTCCAACGGAATCTGGTGGAAACCTTTGAGTAAGTCCAAACTGGTAAAATATTTGTTCTGACCTAGTAAAGATAAAATCTCGTCAGTACATGGCACTGGGAATTGGTCAGGGATTGTTTCCTCATTTAAGCGACGAAAGTCTACGCAAATCCACCAAGTTCGATCCTTTTTCGGTACAACTATTAACGGAAAATTATAAGGGCTATTTGATTTCCTAATGACTCCTTCTTTTAGCATTTTACCTACTTCCTCATTTATCTCATTCTGGAATTTCATAGGAAGTCTGTACGAAGGTACATAGATAACTTTCTGTTTGTCTTTTAACCTTATTTGATGCTCGATGACATCCGTTTTTCCTAGGGTTCCATCCGTAGTGAAAAAAACATCATGATATTCAGTTAAAAGATTCAAGAATTTCTTCTTCTTGAATGTCTTTATTGATTTTATTTTTTATAGATTGCAAAAGGGATTCATCCACAACTGATTGAGCGTGATTGATTTCAGCTACGGTAAGAATGCAATGTTTATAAACTTCCACATCCAAGATATGTAGATTTTTGTGGATTACTAAAGTGGTATTCAAATGATTACAGACTTCGATGTTACATTGTTGTTGTGAGCCGACTGTATAAATGGCTTGTGTGACGGATAATCCGTGTGTTTTCAGAGTGTTGGAAAGGATTGACATTTCAGATCCCGGCAAGGTTTTCTTTACACGCACTAATATGTTCGAAGTTACGTTCGGCTCGAGAGTTTGCGTGTAAGCTGATATTACGGGTGAGCGAGAATTCTGTTGGGTCGCATGAATGATTTCTTGCGTCATGAGACAAGTGATTGGTTCTTCAACGTATGTTACTACTCTATTTTCTGTCTCCTTATTATCTAAAACTGATTTTAGGGTATTAGAAGACTTGTAGAATTTTCCTTTGATATACACGCCGTGTTTTGCAGGGGCTAAGGTAATATTTTGAGTGCCCATAGACGGGTATCCTATAATTACAGCGGGATACATATCAATGTTTTGTACAACGATAAAGGTATCGGAAAACATGCGCTTACTGACCTTGTACTGAACATGAGTTACTCCTACCACATTTAATTCATTATTTCCTATACCCGAGAGTCTTACTCCGGACTTCTCTATAGGAAAGTTCGAAAAAATCAAATGATGAGTCTGCAAATCCATGATATTACGTGGACTACCCGAATCAAAGAATAATGTAAATGACTTATGGTCCAAATATACTGCATGTAAGGTTGGGCGTAACTCATCTTGACTTATAATTGCGTGAATTTGTTGCAAATCTACGGGAACCTGCACAGATTTTTTGAATTCGGCCGTGTGTTTCAAGGGGAAATCTATTGCCTCACAATGATCTGATAAATGATTAAACTGATTATTTGATACAAAAGATGTTGATATGAATGACCCAACATCGTCCTCTCCCCCCCTGGAGCTTACTACGTGGTATTTGCTTTGTTTTGCACTCCTTGAAAATTCGCCTGACCTTGAAAGTTCTGGCTAGACGGCCCAGGAACAGAGTTACTTGAAGCACGATTTGTTTGTTTCTGCTGTTGAGCAGCATTACTGTTCGCTTGTTTCTTTTTAAAGTACTGAGGACCCTTCTTTTTGTTTTCATTGGCAACTGTTAGCGTGTTTTTAGGATTCTGCTGTTGATTCCGCGAGAAGCAACGATTATATGAAAGTGTGGAACTGTTGTGTATTGAACTAAAATGTGTCCGACAGTCTGAAATCATGTGACCTGGTCTTTTACAGTTATAACAAACCATCCCTGCTGCTTGATTATTATTGACCACGTTTACTTGTTGTGGTTTATTCTCACTTTTTGCAAAAACTTGAGTAAGCGAGGGATCAAGGTCAGTACATTTACACATGTGTTTTTTGATCTGTTTATACACATCTAGGTCCGTACTGTTGGGCTGCAGTTTTTTGTCGAAACACCGCACTAAAGCTTCAGGCAACATGACTGTCATGCACGTGAGGTAAATGAGACGTATAAAATCTTTCACGGCGATTCTGGCACTTGTAACCCACGCGGAGTTACTTAAATTTACTTGATATTCATTTAGCCGGTCGACAATTAGCGCCGCCCGCTCTACAACATTAAGCTGAGTCATAGAGGCTTGGTTAAGGATGTTCCTTAAAGCCAGCGCTACATCTAAAGCCTCTTCATCGCCATATACAGCACGTAACCTAACTTTGAACTCGTCCCATGTAACCGCCTCTTGGAAAGAAACACCTCTTAGATATGCACTTGTGTCTCCTTTAGCAAAGTCTATGAAGCTTTTGGCTTCCTGTAATTGTACAGATGGGTCTGTGATGCCTTTTGCATTTAAATGAGCGTCTACAGATGAGATCCATGCCTCAATGTTTTGAGGCAGGAACCCATTGACCCGACCTTGAAAAGGGACAATTGCTGACCTAGCACTGATGAGAGTAACAACATTGGGGTTACCCAGTGCGGGAGAACCAGCCACAGTAGTTGCCATGTTAACTTTTACTTTTTTCTTGTCACTACGATTTCTTGCGATCCTATCAAAATATCTACAAGAGTACACAAGACCACTATGTAAACGCATATGCAGTATAAAGTAAAAATGTGTTGCAAATAATAGGAAAATCCCCCAAAAAAGATAATATTAATACAGATAATGTAATAAAGATATTACTCAGAGAACTCCTGGAAGAAAAAGCGATTAGCAACAACGAGAAAAAGAATCTGCAGGCGAGAACTCGTAGTTGAAGATTGATTCCTGTAATGAATGAAGATTAAGACTGAATAACTCACCCCAGGAATACTGGACGATCGACTCTTGATGTACAACACTTCACTGAAAAAAAACATGAATGGATAAAGGATCTACTTAGCTCTGGTATATATGCTGAAAGAATGATGACGTTCCGATGACGTCACAGCCTCTCTCTCTCGCGTCGCAGGAAGATGTTGATATCGTGATGACGTCACAGCCTCCCTCTCTCTCTCGTGTCGCTTCCTCTTGGCCTAATCTCCACATCCTAGCTTGTGATCGCGCGTTGTTTCCTATGTTGGTTTCTTCCTTTCCGTTGATGTCCGATGCTGCTTCGCGTCCGGTTTTGATTCTTGGAGATATGTGATGACAGTCGTTCACTTAAACGTCAATGTTGATGCTTGAATTCGTCTCGATGAAGGACATATCTTCGTCTTCATAGGATGTTTACAGTTGCATGTTGATTGAAGATCCCGTTTCCTCAGTTTATTATTGACTTATAGCTGGGCTTCGATGAAATATTTCTTCGGTAGACGTATATGGTTCTTGTGTATGTTGGTTTCCGCTTGCCACCAAATATTATCTTCCGCTTTGGCGAAAGATTATGTGTCTTTTCTTACGACTGTTGTTCGTAAGCATTGTTGGTTCTACTAGTCTTCTCGCCTACGTTATATCTAGTAAAGTTGATTCTTCTTAGAATAAGGGAGATGATTCAAACGGAGGAAGTTGATATCTTATAACAGCTTTCTTTCTCAACTCCATCACTAGAGAGATGGTTTGGTCAGATGACCGCTCCGTTTGATAACTGCAATAAAACTAACATTACAAAGCATTGTGTCGATAGCGAAACACTAGCTATCTCAGAGATTTACACATAAAAACGAATAAGTAGTCCGCCGGCTCGGAAGTCATAAGTTTCCGGCGCAGGTTAACAGGTCAACCACTTCCCATGGAAGGTGTTGTTGGCTGTTTGTAAACAGGAATGATGATATGTCCAAATCCAAACCAGGCTACTGCAAGCATTGCACAGCGTGATCTAGATTTTAGATTGTCACGTAGGACGCTCCTAATTCACCATGACCCCTTAGGTCGTGGATTCTATTTACAGATATGTAATTATATGTTATTATAAATGTTTATTATTATATATATATATATATATTATTATAATATCATATATATATATATATATATATATATTATATATGTAATATATATCATATATATATATATTAAACATATATATATTATATATATATATAGATATATATAAAATATATATATATATATATTATATTAATATAATATATATATATATATTTATGATATATATATATATATATATAATATATATATATATATTATATATATATATATAGTATATATACTATATATATATATATATATAGATATATATATATATATATATATATAGATCCTTATATATATCTATATAGAGCTATATATATATATAATCATATATATAGATTATAGTATATAGATATATCTATATATATATAATATATATATCTAATATATAAATATAAATATATAATCTATATATATACATGTATATATAATAATATAATATATATATATATATATATACTATATTAATATATATATATTATAATATATATATATATATATATATATATATATATATAAAACAATAACTAATATATATATATATTAAAATTTAATTATATATATATATATATATATAGCATATCTCTATAATATAATCCTATATATATTCTATAATATAGATATAGTATATATATATATATATATAATAATATTATAATAATATATATATCTATATATATTAAAACATATATATATATATAATATAGATATATCTATATTATATATATATAATATAATATATCCTATATATAATATATATATAATATATTATATATATATATATATATATGTATATATATACTCCTCAAAGGTAATAAAGCCCAACCGAAGGAAAAATTAAACAACCGGAAATGTCTGGCAAGATATGTAAACTCGACGTCCTTTACTCAGTTTGTCAGCTGAGTAAAGAATGTCGAGTCGAAAGATCTTGGAGAAACTCCGTTGTTTATTTTTTCCTTCGTAGCTTATACCTTTATTTATGGATTTATCACGTTCCAAACTTTCGTGATTCAGTTATATATATATATATATATATATATATATATATATATTATATATATATATATATATATATATATACTATATATAATATATATATTATATATATATATATAGATAATTATCACATCGAACAGTGATTCATTTATATATCATTCGAGCTACAAATGTCCTTTAATATCTAAATTCGCTCTACCTCGGAATTGATGTATTTTCATATATGGACCGAAGGGGAAAATTTTTTAGTTGATAATAATTTCGTCCCCCCATGGGATCGAACCACCGTCCAAGTTGACGGGAACGAAATCAGGACAGACAGTGACGCTATCCAATCAGCCAACAGAGACGCTATAAGTTTATATCGATTCTGACCTTACAAATCACCCTCGAACTCGGTGCTTTCGTAATTAAAATCGATATGGTTCGATTCCATTGGACAGTGGTTCGATCCCATTGGGGGACGAAATTATTATCAACTAAAAAATTCGCCTTTCGGTACATATATGAAAATATATCAATTCCGAGGTCAGCGAATTTAGATATTAAAGGACATTTGTAGCTCGAATGATATATATATATATATATATCTATATATATTATATATATATCCTATTATATATATATATATATATATATATATATATTTATATACCACCAGGGAGTAAGGGCGAACTTAGCACACATCCATTCCCATCCAGACAAGTATAGCTCATTTGCAATAGTTGTATTTGACGGATACAGCAACATTCCATCAACCAAAGCTCAAGCATATAGAAGAAGGCATTGCCGACCTGGAAGAAAGGTGACTTTATCTTGGGCGATGGTCCTTGAAGTGAAGAAGCAGCTCTTTTGAAATTGGGAAAACAAGCAGCAACTCATCAACCTCCTAACTGAGAAACTACAGGCAGATGTAGTCAAGGTTCACAATGCACAAGGAGATGCAGACCCGTTGATTGCTCAAAGAGCTGTTGCTACATCACAAAAGGTTCCTACTGTAATTGTCAGGTATGATACAGTCTTGATTGTACTTCTTTGGTAACATGCAAATGATTCTAATCTGTACTTCATGCCAGAACCAAAAGGATCGTCATCAAGTTGTCGTAAGTACATGGAAGTGAGAAATGCTAGGCAGGGTCTTGGAGATAGTGTAACACTTACTATTCTCATTATTCATGCCATCTTGGGATGAGACACTACTTCTAGGATATTTGGGATAGGCAAAGGTGTTAATCTGACGTTGATGAAGGAGTATTCAAGTTTCCGAGAGCTAGAAGAGGTGTTCTACAACTTAAATTCTACAAAAGATACTGTTGTACAAGCCGGCAAAATGGGCTTTGGTTTGTGCCTTCAAGGGGAATGGTGATGATACTTTGAATACTCTTAGATTACGCAATTTTTTTTTCACTTGCCGCACTGAGCAAGCCCTCCGTTCACCCTCAAAAGTTCCCACCAATATACACAGCTGCAAAGTTTCACAGCCTCAGAGTGTACCACCAGGTCCAAAAGTGTAAGGGCATGCCCCGAGGATTAGGGCTGGAAGGTTTGTGATGGGAGACTTGTTCCAATTCAGCCATTCATGGTAATTTAATGAAGACATATAATGCTAATGTTTATAAGCTTCATGAAAAAAAAGGAAAGAAAGAAAAAAATATGCTTAGAGGAGCTTATTTTGGTGAACTGTTTGTGGGGGTTGGAGTGGGGGTAAATTGGTTTAGGGTATAAGGAAAAGCGCTGTTTTTCTTCAAGATTTGACGTCACATTTTTGCTACCTAATAAAAACTATGTTCTAGCAATTGTAGCAAATTGGATTTTTAATATGTTTTTTCTGTTGCATAAAGTGCATAAAAAATAACCAGGTTTCATTAATATTGCAATCTCCCCTGGGTCAAACCATATCTTTACTGTACTATTAGCCGGTGGTACATTTTGGAAAAACATAAGATATTTATAATGGTATCTAGTCATTTATTGAGTGACTTGATTTCCTCAAAAGAGTATTTTTGTTTGTTCGTTCGTCTGTTGGTTACAATATGACTATAGAATGGATGGATATTTTTTTCGGTAATATACTAATTCTCGTAGGGTGAGGTCATTAGGCAAATAGCAAGTTTGATCTCGCATATAATCAGGTGAAGGCATTAACACCTTGATTTTATAGCGATATCGCAGTTCACTGCTGTAACTCTCTCTCTCTCTCTCTCTCTCTCTCTCTCTCTCTCTCTCTCTCTCTCTCTTAAACAAAGTGGCAGACTAGAATTTGCTCATACTTACGGGAGCCTTTCTAAATGCTTTTCAGAATTCATGCGTCCTTTTCACTGATTAGCGAATGAGTTTATTTGAGGTTAAAGTGTTTATTTAACCTTGAGGATAATTATCGGAAGTGTGTGCCTAGAGCATGAATATGCAAGGTCAAGTATATGAAATTTAGTAGATCATTTACTGCGAGCTTTGCATATTAACACAACGTAATTCAACATTCTCGCTAATAAATATTGAATGTTACAATAACTCTCTCTCTCTCTCTCTCTCTCTCTCTCTCTCTCTCTCTCTCTCTCTCTCTCTCCAGGCTGCACAAGAGCTTTCGGTCGACTAAGTCGTCCAAGAACCTATCACTTGGCTTCCTTACTTATTTTGAAAGATTTGGTCTCTCTCCATCCTTTGTTCCAAACTTTGTCATGGTAAACGTATTATTTTAAAAGAATAAAGATACTTTTTACCTAGAAGTTCCTAACTTAATGAATAGGTATCAGCATTATTTTTTTTTCTCTTTCTCGGTATTGGCACAGATAATTTTTGATAGCGATACAGATGAAATTTCTCTTTCGGGGCGAAGTTCGGTTTGGCTCTTTTGTGAAGAAAAAGAAAGTTCATATGTGAGGTTATTCCCTAGATCCCAATCATTGCGAATATCGTTTAACAGACATGAAGCAGTTTCCTCATCCATTTTATATTAAAGCACGCTTTCAGTTATTTGTATTTATAAATGGGGGAAAAAGATTACTTGCATAAACAGACAGATTCAATTAGGTTAAAATGTCATGGGCAGTCGTCATCCACTGAGGGGTTATTCTAGTACTGGCCGAACAAGGTGTTTCTCCTTCTGATCGAGATTCTCTCTCTCTCTCTCTCTCTCTCTCTCTCTCTCGTCTCTCTCTCTCTCTCTCTCTCTCTCTCTCTCTCTCTCTCTCTCTCTCTCTCTCTCTCTTCTATTGTGCCACTTCCCGTTTATAAGTTACGGAACGAATGAATGTTCAATCTTGCTGTCTGCTCATATTCAGTAAGAAAAAAAATTATCAAACCTCTCTCTCTCTCTCTCTCTCTCTCTCTCTCTCTCTCTCTCTCTCTCTCTCATAAAAAAGATTTCTTTCGTGAGATCTGAACGTTTTAGGTTGTGCAAGGGTTTGCATTTCGTCATAATTGCGGTTTTATTATTATTATTATTATTATTATTATTATTATTATTATTATTATTATTATTATTATTATTATTATTATTATTATTATTAAGTTGAAGCAAGATCATGTCTTATGTTGATTTGTAGATTTTCCTGGCTCAACGTTTCGTAAAGTATAAGGATGTTTTCTGCCAACGTTATTCTCCAATGAAATTAGAATTAAATAAAGGAAAATTTTGAATAATAAACGAAAAAAGTCTTATAAGTTTCATGGTTGAGACTTAGCATAAACTGGTGGTGTAAATGTGTCATAAACTGGATATTTCCTGATTCTTAATCTACCTTTTTGTAACTTTTTCGTTTAACTTAGACCAGACTGGAATATGAATAAGACTCTCTCTCTCTCTCTCTCTCTCTCTCTCTCTTCTCTCTTCCTCTCCTTCCCCTCCTCTCTCTCTCGCTCTCTCTCTCTCTCTCTCTCTCTCTCTCTCTCTCTCTCTCTCTCCAGGGAGACCATATCAGTTCTGGTGTGGGAGGTGGTAGCTCATAAGTAGGCCTAACAGAAGATAAATTGGTCATGTTTAAGGTGCAAAGAAGTTGAACGCCCATTTCGCTTCGTTTAAGATTATTGAGCCTCATTTGTAAAACAATATTATATTTATGGAAAAATTTAGTATAGAATCAGTGACTGAAAGACTCTTTCTATTAACAGAAATGAACCTGTCCATTCATCATGATTATTCATTGTACTTTTTCACTAATTTATCATAACAAACCTGATTGAAATATAGAATTAAAAACATTAAAATTAAGCTGAAAGTAACTATATTTCTCTCTATCTCTGTCCCTTTAACATGCGTGGTATTTATGACAGTAGTAGAGCAATAGATGTACTCAACTTAGATTTCCAAAAGGCAATATGACAAAGTTCCACACAAGAAATTACTGACGAAAGTTAGAGCTTTAGGAATTGTACGAGAAATAGAGGACTGGATCGATGACAGGCTAACATATAGAAAACAAAGGGTCGTAATAAATGGTGAAAAATCGGAATGAGCAGATGTAACAAGCGGAGTTCTTCAGGGTTCTGTCCTTGGCCCTCACTTGTTTTCTTTTTATTAATGACACTGATGTAGGCTTAACTAGCAGGATAGCCAAATTTGCAGATGACACCAAACTAGGTGTAAATGCAGCAGACTCAGATGCAGTGAAAAGTTTAAGAAATGACCTAATGAGAGTAGGAGAGTACTAAAAAATATGGCAAATGCCTTTTAACCTGGATAAATGTAAAGTATTGCAAATAGGAACAAACAACCATCATGCCAGCTACATGCTGCTTAGGAATGACATAAATAGTGTAGAAGATGAGGAGGACCTTGGAGCCATTATTACCAAGGACTTAAAATCCACAAAATAGTGCATAAAAGGTGAAAAGAAGGCACAGAGACTAAAGGGATACATAAAGAGGCAGTTCAAATACAGAAACAAGGAAATGGTGCTGGAGCTCTACACATAAATAGTTAGACCTCATCTTGAATATGCAGTACAGTTTTGTTCACCAACACTTAGAAAAGACATAAATAGATTAGAAGGGGTATAAACAAGAGCAACAATGCTAATTCCATCCATTTAACAAACAGGTTACCGAAAACGACTAGAGAGCCTAAATATGTATGACCTAGAAACACGACAATTGCGAGGATAACTAACAAAAACATTTAAAATACTGAAAGGCAAACAAAAGTAGACAGTAACATATACGTTAAACGATAACCAGAGAAGAAATAATTGATGGAAACTAGAACTGAAGAGATACAACACATCACACTGTGGTAGCTTCTTTACATACAAGATGTGTGAGGCATGGAATAAACTGCCACCAGTTGTAAACAGCAACAGTGTGGGAGAGCTTAAAAGAAAGCTAAAAAAATCATTAGGGCACTGTAAATGAACAGTAAAACCTGCTCCTATATATAAGTAAGCACATGATGTCTCCTCGAATTAACTATAGGTCTAGTGAGAACTTAAGCCCTAATACCATGCAATTGGTATAATATTGATATGCTAACTATATCAATGTGCCCATAAGTGGCACAGCAATTGGAACTCACTTATATCCCACTGGTCACAAATTGGAATTAGACTACCATGCACAGAGTGGGTGGTAGGCTGAGGAAAGGACCTACTAGGGGAGCAAAAGGATGATGAATGGCGAGAAAGAAATACATGTGGTGAAGCAGGGTATTTACTTGGAGAGGTTCCTTAAAAAGTCAAGAAATATTTTGGGAGGAGGAAAAACAGGCCACCAAAATACCCTGATCCAGTATATGGGTATTCTGAACTAAGGCCCATCACACATGGGACACAAGATGGCGGACCTGTGGAATGCGAGCAAGAACAAGGGGTGTTTGCTCACTATCAGAGCCAAAATACATGTGAGAATGAACCCCGGATCTCGCTTCTGCTCTTTGGATGCCAGATCACCCTAGGGCCCAATATGGACAGTGTCCAGGGTAGTTCTTTCAATCCATGCAACGGATCTCTTGTGGCAACTTAGAATGACACGATAGGTACAGCTATTTTATTAAAGGGTTAACCCTGTACATAAAAGATTCTTTAAAACATTTCTATACCCACCTAATGTCATTTTTGCATAGGTAACTCACTAATACTTTAACCACATCCAGTATCAACTACCCTCACAGATGAAGGAATTTTCACTTCCTAAAAATCATTTTCCAGTTCTCCTTAAAAGTTTTTACTGTTTATCAAATTAAAATTATGCTATTTGCCATACTTATGCAGCATGAAATAATGATTGTTTTTTACCTACTAATTTCTCAGATTTTTTTTATTGCCTGTTACTGAAACATTTTCAACGTATTTTGTTGAAACAACTGTACTTCAGAAATTCAAACTTCATAATACATAAAGTAGTTAAATTAGTACATGCAATCTTGTTGATCTTTTGGAAGTAAGAGTATAGTTCACAATTGTATATGCATAGACTTGAAAATTAAATAAGATTCATCTGTTCAGAAATGCGGTATATGATAAATTATTTATCCAGCGTTTCCTGATCTTTCCAAGAACTGCTACAAATTATTAATAAAACTGCTGAGAAATATGTTCCAGTTTTATCTGCAGTGGACTCTCTAAGACTTGCGATGTTTAATAACTAAAGAAAAAAAATCATATATCCGTGCAGGGGTCAGAAACATACTGGACTTGTTATTTACCACTTTAATGATTGATTCCAGAGCCAATTTTCCGTAAATAAGTTCAACTACAACAGAAATGAAGAGCTCTCAGTTTAGAGACAGCCACCCCCATGCCAAGAACTTTGTTGTGAGTCGGATAAGAACATTGTGATATCACATATAAAAGTAATTATACAGAAAACTCATATACGATTCAACATTCTTAGAGATAATCCTAGCCAGAAATAATTTTAACTTCGAATGTTAGAGTTATTTATTAATCACCTGAAGAAATCATCTTTAAATTCAGATACAAATTTCGTCCCTTATTATATGATTTAATCTGCCTCCTCGTCTCATTGTATTTGATTGATGATAAAAATTATATTGTACAATTAAGATTTTTATGAGATTTTTCTATATCTTCCTCTTTTTTCGTTTATTTAAATGATAATCGGCGATTTCAGTGTTATCGACTAGTATAACTAGTATATTCAAAAATTATTCTTAATACTTGTATCTCATGAAACATTTATTTTTTTCATGTGAACACAATGACAAATAAACCTAGGAGGAGCCTTGGCGAAGTACAACTTCATAATAGTGAGACGTTTATTCCACCATAAGAGTCGTTGACGTGAACATTTGAGATGCCCATAAAACAACGGAGATGGTTTCACAGAACTTTCTCTAACATTATAAGTTTTTTTAAGAGTCCAGTAAGTACTTGGAAGAACAAAGTTAATACCGGAAAGGACGTCTTAATGTCCTTGCAGATTATATTTACTATGCCGGTATGGCTGACGAAGCTCTCTCTCTCTCTCTCTCTCTCTCTCTCTCTCTCTCTCTCTCTCTCTCTCTCTCTCTCTCTCTTTGTTTTGCACACTATGTATACTCAATATATATACAGGAGTTAACACAAGTTTATGCAAATATTTGGGGAAATGAAAAACAAAAGCCACTCTGTGCATTTTAGACGTCATTTGTCGGTGAGATAAATTTCTAAAATAACCTTTATCATTAAATGACCAAGAAAGTTGGCGTGTATCTGATGTCAAAGTATGCACTATAATGAGTAGGGATCATAAGAAAAGAGCCTTTTTTTAAAAACCCACAGACAACAAAGAAAAGGAAAAATATGGATAATTTACAAGAGTTCACATGAACCTTAGACCACTCTAACCATTTTGTCTCCTCTTATCTAAATACATTATGGATACCCTTAATTAGCATTCAACAGAAATCAGTTTCTAAAGACGTATGCGTCTATGAAACCCTGTGTAGGGATTGTGATAAGTCATACAGTGGATTCACAGAAAAACCCCTCTCTCGGAAAGATTAACTCAACATAAGCACACAGTTAGATAATTACTGGCTGTAACCAGTTTCACAAAGGCACTTTGGAAAGACCTATGAACTGTCGTACATTGACTTGTCTAACAATGCAGTTTTATCTCACGCCACCCACAAAAACCCATTGATCAGCTTTCCTCGGGTCGTTGCTTCTCCACATTCCAATAGGTCACAGCGAACATATTGGCAATATATAATTAATCATAACCCTAGGCCTTACATATATATATATATATATATATATATATATATATATATATATATATATATATATATATATATATATGTGTGTGGGTGTATATATATACATATATCTATATATATATATATATATATTCTATATATAAATATATATCTATATATATATATATATATATATATATATATATATATATATATATATATGTATCCTATATACACATATATATATATATATATATATATATATATATAAATATATATATATATATATATATATATAATATATTTATATATATGTGTGTGTGTATATATATATACATGATCTATATATATCATTTTAATATATATATTATATATATATATATATATATATATATATATATATATATATATACATGGAGGGGTGGCAGGGTGGTGAAAACGGCTCTAAAATTACCTTGGCAACTAACACACAGACTTGTTTGCCCTGCAGTGATCAGAAGAGAAGTTCTCTAGTGATTATCAATTCATCAACAATTAGTTAGGATTTAAGGCAAACTTAGGGTGTCCATTAAATAGTACACATAATTCACTAAAGGGGATCAGAAAAAGATATACAGGAACTAACATTAGAGTACCATGGCCCTACCAGTTACTGTACAACTGACAAACGGGGTTAATATTTGTAAATATAATGGAAAATAGGGAGCTTGTAGGGGATTGATGCAAGAAACAAATGTAGAATACTCTTCACAATAGGGCCCAGGATAACTTGACTGGATATGGCACTGACACTGGCAATAAGAGGGTGACACCTTTGATCTACTAGTGACACGCAACACAGGCACTCGTACTCGGATCTGCAATGCAGGTATTGTTGTAGCACATAAGGGAATATGATTGAAAATCAACAATGAAATACACCAAAAAACCTGGGTTCTTCAGCAAAAAACTTGTAACTAATTACTTCTGATACTCTGTACTGATGTTCCAACATGTACATATAAAACATGGAAATATTTGAGGCGAGATTGCACAGTTTTGGTATTTTGGAGAACAGTAGAACAGGTAGAAAGTTAGTAAAATAAATAATGAGGCTATACTTTGTCTGAAAACGAAACATGTGTCTACAGAGTGCAGGAAACATCCATGGAAATCAGCGTTGCACTCGGCCCAAACTCATGGATAATGCAGTTAGAGGAGAATGCACTTCAGGTTACAGGCACTTCAGCACGGAGATCCAACAGTGGTTGCAGCTACATCCAACCATTATAAGTACAGTATCACAGGGGCATCTAGAATGGACTTTTCACCAAGTCATTCATCATAAGCTACTTAGAAAGTTCTTACACATACACACTAATGACCAGCAGTAATGTCTACTTCTACAAGGATGTGCATGTGTACACAAACCGCTCACGTCCAAACTCGACCTCGTGTTCGTCAGCCTCTCCTCTTTTGACGAGGCTAGGGGCTGTCACCTCCATATATACCAAGAGATGACCATCGGTTCATTGTCTGATTGTTGTAATTGTTCACGGCTGGCCTATTGTTTCATATTCCTTCGAGATGCTTAATCTTGACAGAGACTGTAAAGGAAATTATAGCCAGGCAGTATGAGAGTTCAGAAAAGAGTGAACTAAAGACAAGTCATTAATGTCCGAAATCGAGGCTGACAGTGGTTGGAGAACCAGGTGTGGGTTCAGGTCAAGTAGGGGTGCGAAAAGCGTCAGGTAGGCAAGGATTAAGTAGGAGCACTCCATAGTGATTGCCCGCTAATGACTCCGGTACAGTCCTCAGTGGAGGTGAGGTGTGAGTTGAATTTACTTCCACCTGAAGTTTGGGGGAAATAAAAAAAAAGGACTTTTGGGATGTACATCTTTATTGTTTACGCCAAAATTACCTATGTGAGAAGACTATGACCAAAAAACCTGTTTGCGACAGAAATAAACGGACGCCTCTAAATACTACTTTTACTTCATCCATCTCCCTTTACTCTACGACTTGTTTTAGTGAAGGAGAAGGAACAACAAACGCACAAAGTGACATTTATGATATATATATATATATATATATATATATATATATATATATATATATATATATATATATATATATATATATATGTATATGCATGTATATCATAAATGTCACTTTGTGCGTTGTTGTTCCTTCTCCTTCACTAAAAACAAGTTGTTGTTGTGTGTGTGTGTGTGTCTCCGTATTTTGTAAGTACATATGAAATCATCAAATATTTTGCTGTTTAGCACAAAGACTATTGCCTATTTTAACATTTTATTAAAAGAAGTAAGGCGATAATCAAGAGGTTGAGTAATAGACACCAGTAACTGAAAATGCGATGGAATTGTGGCTCTCATGGATGCTTAAAGTATATGTGGTTGAGGAAAACGGAAAATGGCGAAAGTAATAATCGTTCTAAAGGATTACAGCAGCATCTAAATAAATTGATTTACATAATATGAGATAGCTTACTAATGAAGTTCTATAGCGCGGTTTAGTTTTACTAAGAAAGATAGACAGACTTAAGAAAGTTTAAGAGGGGTGAACATGGAGACTTTAGACAAGGAAGAAATTCTAAGGACGAAATTGTTATAATCGGACAATGAATAGTTTGAGAGTAAGAGGAAAAGCTACGTGTAACATATTTGGACCAAGAAAGAGCTTAATAATATGATGGACTTGGTAAAGAGACAGGACGTAACGTGATACAAATTAAAGCCATAGATAATGTGTTGTTCGGGAAATTAAAAGTTTCTATAATGGGAGCAATGAGTTATTAATGTATTAGAATACTGGTAAAAGAGGATCAGACAAAGATTTGTTCTTTCCATATTTCATCAACATCTCTACAACCTAAGTAGTATTAGTATTGAAATGATGTTGCAAAGCTATCGGATACGAAAGTGGTTTCTGAATATAAGTATGGAAGGGATGTTGCTTAAGGACGAAAGTGGACTGGTCTGAGATTCTGAGGAATAACTAGAGATATTATGATATTATACGAACAATGATGCTATGGAAAGGAGGACTTCACTCTTTGCACGTCAAGAAATCTGCCAAAAGCAAAGCAAGTGTCCTTCATATCATTTTATTTGTTTCCATTTTTTTCTGAACTGTCTGCTTTTGAGTGTGTTTGTTACTCCAGCAATCCAGTCCAATTGCTTGTACTATGTTTTCTCTCTCTCTCTCTCTCTCTCTCTCTCTCTCTCTCTCTCTCTCTCTCTCTCTCTCTCTGTCTGCAAGATTGGAAATCTAGGCCGACATGTTTTTCCTCCCTTGTTGCTGGTTGTGGGTCATATGCTTAATGTATATTATGTACTCAAGTATGTAACTTTCATATATTGAAACACTCTTAACATAAATCTCTCTCTCTCTCTCTCTCTCTCTCTCTCTCTCTCTCTCTCTCTCAATTGAATTATGACATTGTAACATAAGTGAGGATTTTGAAGTGTTAAACATCTAATCCCCGGTACATTAGTAACAAAAGCTTATAGGTTTAAATGTGCTTTTCATATATTTCGGTGTAACATGAACATTTGTGACGTAGTTCAAAATTCATCTTCCTTGCTCATTCACTTTTACATTCAAACAAGATATAAAAATGAAAGCAATGTTTATACATAGGCAGGCCGAAGTATGGTGCTTTAGAAAGCTTACGCTATCAGGCTATAACAGATAATAATTGTGCAGTGGGTAAGCTCAGGATACGATGAAGAAAATATAATAAACATAATAATGACAACTAAATCAAATCGAGAACTACCTTTTAAATCTGCTAGATAACAATTAAAATACTATTCAGTAGAAGATTATCTTCACTTAGAATGTGTGTAGTATCTTCAGAACCTTTATCCGTGATGGACATCGTAAAATATTTGTAGCCTCCGAGTTTCAATCGCATTAAAAAAAGAAAGAATTTTTTTATGTATTTTTCATTGTATCCTTTTTTCTACACATTTTTTTTTTGACATGGAGAAAATATAAACACTATGAAAAAACATAGAAAACCAGCATGGCTCTCTCAATCCGTATTCATCTACTTCATTAGACTTATCCTTTCCGTGATATGTTCATGCAAGGAGGCTTTTACGAAATATTTGGCAAACTACGACCAAATGTCAATTCCCAAGTCATGAGAAGCAAATTGTATCTGCTTATAAAACTCTTCATCAATCACACATTGTTGGCATTATAATTGTAATAATGCAACTACAGTGGAGAACTAATCACTACCAATAAATCGTTACTACATTGTCACTATACTCTGTTTTTTTTCCATCTGTCCACTCGCCTGTGTTGTTTACGTATGGTAACACTGTGTCCAGGGCTATCGATAGTTACGCTATGTATAAGTTTTAGGTAAATAAAAGGATATCTGGGCGTACCTTTGCAAATTTAAAGTGTTTTAATAATTTACAGTATGCGAATTACACCATTAATATTCGAAATTATTGTTGAATGTAAGCTAAATGTAACCATCTAAAGCCCGGGACGCAGTGTTACCATGCGAAAACACCACAGGCGGATGGACAGATAGAAAAAAACAGAGTATAGTCTCATACACGAAAGACAGAGAGAGAGAGAGAGAGAGAGAGAGAGAGAGAGAGAGAGAGAGAGAGAGAGAGAGAATTATGTATATAATACTGGTAGCAGATCATTCCTGGAAGGCGAGACAAGGCTGGGCACAAGACTTGCTTCCGTAATCTGTGGGACTGAATTTTACGAGAGATTTTGCGAGCTCGATAACTCACCCACTAAAAGTTTTCCGTTGATATTTATGAAGATATGGCCATATAGCCTAGCACTGGGGAACTTCCAGCCATTGGGCGCTTAGTATAGTCAGATTAGAATAGAGAACATAGACCAAAGGGCAAGTAATGGCACCTATGAGGTCATTTAGCGATGACATAGAAATTGACAGTAAAGTGGCTTAAAAGGTGTAACAGGAGGAAAACCTCGTAGTTGTACTATGAATCAGTTGTTTGAAGGTATAAAATAAGATGGAAATAAGAGAATGTGAACGGCGGTACAGTAAAAGGACCGAAGGGGGTTGCCGTTACTGCTGAAGAGACGCTGCAAAAGACCTTTAGTAATGCATACAGTACACCGCATGAGGTGCACTGGCGACAGTAATCCTCTGTATAACTCAGTATAGTCAGGAGAGGAAGCCTGGGAGGTTGAATAATGAGATTGAAGAAGGAAGTGTAACATGGGTTACAGTCAAAGCTTCAGTTGTGGTGCAGCTACAGGTCGAAGGGACGCTGTAAATAACATTCGGTTATGCCTACAGTGCCCGACGCGATGTGTACTGACGGTGCTACCCTTTACGGAGAGTTGAAATACAGAAAATGCATCGAACAGGGGGAAAAAATAGATTGCTAAAAAATGGAAGCGATTTTACGTGGTCTGATAATATTGATGCAGCAAGGATGATTTAATTTCTCCTTTAATATCCTTTAAATTCTCATCTCGTTTAAGCTCTTGCCAACTTGTTGAATAATTGCATTATTCTATGTACATTACCCTACGTAGATGGAATTTTCTATATTAATGAATGGGATACTTTCATAAAACTTTCATACATCATTCGCCATGTTCTGGGTCACACTCTTCAAATCCACGATATTGGGACCAACAATATCGAGCATCATAATATAAGTTTCTACCGCCCACTCATCTGAAATAAAAATCCAAAACTCTCACATTTTCGATGCATCTTCATAAGCCCTTTCCATCATTTGAAGTCCAAAGGAAAATTCCGAAGTGACATGGAATGGAAAATAGAATTTAGGCCAAAAGCCAAATGTTAGGACCCATGACGTCACTGAGTAAAAAGGTTTGAAAGGTGTATCAGGAGAAAAACTTTGCAGCTGCACTAAGAACCAGTTGTTGGCAGAGGGTGGAATGTAAGAAGGAAGGAAGAGAAAATGAACGGAGTTACAGCAAAAGGAATGAGAGGGGATGCATCTATTAGGGCCCTCGTACTTTATTTACAAACGAGGCACTGGGTTGTTCTTTTGATCTGCAAAGCAGACATCAGTTGGTATAATACCCTTCATTCTTAGCTCAGTCTCATTGACTGAGATGATATTCTTCAAGTTTCATTCAATAGCTTCTTTCTGGTGTAGAGGTTAAGTCGTTGAAACACATAGTACAAAATATAAGATATATTCGCCTATCTTACATCGTGGATAGATGCAAAGAAGGTTTTGATAGTTCTTTAAGCTAAGAGGAGAAGGTGAAATCTGAGATACATTTCGTTTTACAAAATCATAGGAGAGGAAACTGCTCAAAATACAGACAGATGAACTAGCAATACGTAACTTGATCAGTCACGTAGGCACCTCTTCTCATGGGATTCAACACAATTCACCCAGAGAAGGCATTGTTGATATTACTGTCAGCATAAACATTGCTGACCCCAGGTGTCCACACACCAGGATGCAACGTCAAGCTTTCCTGCCTAACCTCCTTGGTCTGTGGTCTAGCTACTCGTAACATGCATGACACTACAGAATGCATGCATACATTCTTTATTTAATGTTACCCTTACACATCTTGCATAATGTGGTTGAGTAGTTCCTATTGCCTCGTTTGTTACTATTTGTCGTTTGTCAAGTCAATTCTTGGAGGCCCTGCCATTGGCCCCCTAAACTTGGTTTAGCATTAGGGTCTCCTTTTCCTTTGAAATCTGGTTTTCAGTGATGTTATGGTTCTCTGAATAAACAAATCTTCCATAACTTCTTGAATATCTCGGGGTTTCACGCCGTGTTGATTTATTGGATCACTCAATAAATTGTTTGTCCCAGGCATTTCTTAAATTCACGGTCCTATTAATGCTAGCTGAATTTCCTCTGTAATATGACGACTTGAACGAAATAAATGCAAGCAATATGAATCATGGTGACCAAAGAGATGAATACTGGCCAAGTAAAGAGATTTCTAGAATTCGCAACGAAGGGAAGGCGACCAAAAGATGGGAATTAGTCGAGAAGGATACATGGCAGCAACATAAAATGTTCTTTCCCTTTGACAAGTAGGAAAATGTTCTTCGGAACAACCTTTAGATTTATTTTCCATCATCAAATGGCTATCCTCCATCAGTATTTAAACGCACTGTCAAAAGTACTATATCTAAAATTTAAATGGAAAATACCAATTTACCAAGAGCACGCACGTTTAGAATTAGTGTTAATTTCTCCTTTAGTCGGGAGACTTCGAAGCAAAGGTCATTGAAAAACCTACCTTTATTTTATGATTTATACTTAATTTACTAATGAGCGGAGGGTGTAATGTACATTTATTTATTTATTTATTTTTACTGGAATTTTATGAGACCTTCTCTTACCATCCGCACTTCTCCAATGACTATTTACTATTGTTATCACCACCTATGTCCACTTAAAGATTTATTTTAAGGGTTTCATTCATTCTCGACTTTTCTTCTTCATTGTATAAACTTCAAGGTTTTTTATAACTTCCAGAGTATATATACAATACAACCTTTGAAATAAAGACTGATTATCCCATAATATTTACGTATTTAGCACTAACTGAAAACAATAATTAATTCCATTTGTTTAGTCTCGACTAGACTTTTTTACGAGAGTGCATAATTAGTATTAAACCTAAAACCCACTGTTTTTTCAAGCACCAACAGCCAGTACTTCAGGATAACAGCCTCCTATTGAAGCGCGCATCTGGACTTGCAGTTCTGGTCACATATCTGTCACAATACATTTTCTTCCGGGAATTTATGAGTTCCTGTCAGTTTCAGAAGTTTATAAGTAATATCAAAAGCGCCCTTGACCTAAGACACCATAATGAGGAAAATGACACAATACAGCCCTGAAACAGTACGGTAGAACTCTATCAATAAATTGTTTAAAAGATGTATGGGCATCTTTAATCTTTAAAAACATAAACTTATTAAAAATATTTATCTAAAGTAAACTGAGTCCTCTGATCTGGAAATTATTTCTTATAGTTCAAAGTCGCCGGCATTTGAAAGTTTTTATTCTGCATATTCATCTCAGACCCTTTTTCTGCTCACAAAGATGGAGAAGAGGAGAGGTCATAAGGCCATGGCTATCGGTAGCTTTGCAATCAGAGGCTGATTCCAGACATTCAGAAATTGGGAAAAAGAATGAGCACTTCTAGAAGGAAAGGAAAGCTGTGACTATCCCCTCCTAACTTTCTCCCCCTCCCCAACAGTTTCTCTGAGCATGGTTTCTATGTTAACAGACAGAAATTGAAAGAGAGACGGGTACCAGATACATTACGAATAGTCATTAATTACTTGGGGGTTCAAAACGTGACTTCAAATAAAATGAGCCATAGTTACGATAAAGAAAAATAGAGTTGAGAAAAATAAATAGAAAGCAGCAAATTTAGATTAATCATTCTCCCAACTTCATTCTTCTAACTTTGTGTAAAACTACCAATCTGAAACACCAAATATTCCAAGCACAACGTACAGGTGGGTTACAGAGATGAAATAAAAGGTAAATGCAAGTTAGACAAGGTATAATACACGCCAAAGTGATAACCTAAAGACCACACAGACATCATGTTGGAGGAAGGTTGTGTCTCAACAAAAGTGATTAGACCCTCCTGGAGTGTTTTTACTGGCTAAAGAAAATGAACAAAGTGGAAACAGGAAGATGGAATTAATACCAACAGCAATAGTTTAACAACATTATATTTATTTACAATATTAAAAAAAATTCTAATTCAAATAAGTCCAAAAAAATACATTAAAGTTAAATTGTAACCTTCTTAGTATAACAGTACAGCCAAACAAATTACTTTATATTCCTTATCTAGGATTAGTACAGTAGTAACCACAGTCTCTTTACTTAATGACAATCATGGGTGACTAATGTGCACTCGAGCCATTTAAATACGTAACAGACAGAAAATTTAAATATGTACTCCCTTAATAATGAACGAATAGTTTCAGCACACCAGCTCTAGCCTAACTCCTTCAAAACCTGCAAACAAATATTACCTACCTAATTTAACCTTGTGAGTTTAGGCCTATTCCCAGAATCAATATTTAATCCAGCTAGCTTTAGGGTACAAGTCACGCTCTTACTTAACTACTGGAATACCCAACATGACTAACAGAGTTAAACATTTTTCTAAAAAAAAATGTGTACCAAACATGACTAGCTTAAGAGTAATGCACTGCACGTATGGATAGCCGTACCCTGGCTAGTTAAGGACAACACAGACTAGGGATTTACAGGTAGCCTATCCTGGCTAGCTATGGAGAACAGACTAAGAATTTACAGGTAGCCTATCCTGGCTAGCTATGGAGAACAGACTAAGAATTTACAGGTAGCCTATCCTGGCTAGCTATGGAGAACAGAGACACGGGAGTTACAGGTAGGTGCAAGCTACCCTATAGGTATTTGTAGAAAACTCATACCCTGCCACTAATTTTCTTCACACAAATCATGTTAATTACAGGCAAGTGATACAACAACCTTGCTTAGGCTATAAAATGAGGCCTAAGTTTAAACCAGACTGTCTTCCCATGACAGCTCTAACCTGGCCGCTTACTACTCACAAACAGTGTATTTGCACACAAAAAAAACACCATTAAACATTACCTGATTAACATCACTGCTGGCCTATTTCTATTGAAATCCCCTTTCATTCTTACATCAAATATATAACTCACGTAAATACTCGTAACACCAGCTCACACAGAGTTATGTAAACCTACTCTCTTGCACCTTTTCCTCCCTTCCTAACACCTCTAGTGTCCGTCTCTGTCTCCCCGTCACAAACACTTTCTTCTTCTTATATAGGAGTTGCGACTTTCTGGAATGGTCTGGTTCAGCAGATCCCTCCCACTGCAAACAGT
Organism: Macrobrachium nipponense; assembly: GCF_015104395.2. Lineage (NCBI taxonomy): Eukaryota > Metazoa > Arthropoda > Malacostraca > Decapoda > Palaemonidae > Macrobrachium > Macrobrachium nipponense. The sequence goes on along the minus strand of NC_061087.1, from coordinate 69,397,341 downwards.
CCTTCGGTACTTCAGTATAAAACAGGCATATTCCTGTTCTTGGTAATTTCCCAAACCTCCTTGAAATAGCGGAAATGAAACAAAACAAATATGCAATTAGACATAAAAAAAAACTTCGTTTTTTTTTTCTTCATTACAATCCACATAAAGGAAACACTTATTCTAATGTTACTTAAATGTAACACATCATTCTTTGTAAAAGCTGACATCCGGCGAATATAACTGTAAAACATCTATCTTTCAGTGATCGTTTTCGTTAGTGATTAATGAAAAATACGAGCAAGATGTTGAGCTATCGAAAAATCCAATCGAAAAAACTGTTTACAGCAAACGTGGATGCGCAGCAAGACTCGTCACTGTGGTCTTCCAGTGTCCATGTTTCCTTTTGAGTCCTTTTTGCTTTTTAGGTCCTTGTTGCCTCTTGGAACTTTCTAGTGTCCCTGTTGCGTCTTGGATCCTTGTTGCAATTCCACCATCATAACTACCCGGTAAATAGCATAAAGAACTGTTAACACCCGTACATTTTAACACCCCATTCATCACAAATAATGAACTTATGAGAGACTAAAGGTACAAAGATGAGTCTTCTCGATTTACGATTTCTGTTTCCTAAAATTAAAAAGGCAGCAATGTTGCTGGATACTGTACAAAGATCAAGATTTTACGTGGAGGGAAGGTAGGGGGCGGGGGGCAACATCCAATTCACGAGACCAGCTGACATTGCAAAAGACAGCTACAAAGTTAGGAATGACTACGTATGCAAGATACGAAGGTTTCTTTAAATTAAACTTTCAAGTTTGAAAACCTTATTATGTAAGGCCGACCCCCATTAATTTCTAAATTTGATCTGATGTCAAATAAGTTTCAAAAAACCTTGTAAGTCATAGAAAATAAGAATTGAGTTAGTAACAGAAAAAGCTTAATATAAAAGTGAGGCTTTCAAAGGGCTGCGAGTACTTGTGAGACAACTGAAGGCAGGTACCGACCTTGCCTAAAATAGGTCTGCCGTGAATCCTGGGTCTCATTTTTGGATTTGGAGTCTCTCATAAGGCCCATTAAACTCTTGGCTACAGGCTCATAATACGTGGCTACGCTTTGGTTTTATCCTGTTTTGGAATGTCTCTAAAATGTGCATTTCGGTTTCATTCCTTTACCTCGATGTACGTCTTGGAAATTTTAATTAAAGTGTCTTGTGAAAATCAACCCGTTGTATCAAAAGATATTAATTCCTAGACTGAATAAAATGACATGACTCCTCATAATTTGTTTGAAAGGCTAAAATCATCCAACATCTCATCCTTCTGTCAAACGTCACTGATTTCACCCCACAATGGGTTAAGGAACGAGGCCGCTGGCCGCCAAATTTCGAGGAGTTATCGAATTTGAGTTATTAGCAATGTTGGACTGTTATGTCTAAATGAACAAATCCTGAGGGGGTATTGCCAAAAAAAAAAAAAATGTTTAGATGAATTTATTGACAATTTCGGTCATTACTTGTACTGACCATCAGTATGACTTTAAGCATGGGTAGGTGGAAGGGCGTTATGTACTGTCTTGGATTGTTTTTGTGTAAATAAGCGTATCTTGATGATATATCACTAGGACTATTCTTAGATTGATTCATAGACAATTTTGTTCATCGCTTGCATGTCTCTGTGAACAACAAATTATAAAGAAAAAACATGTTAAAACCGCCTGTATGATTCTACGCTTGATAGGTGGAAGGAAGTTATACACTGCTTTGGACTGTTTTATGTGTGGATAAACATATCTTAAATACTTAGATTTATTCATAGATAATTTTGTTCATAGCTTTTATGGAACTGTGAAGCCATATTGCAAAAATAATAATAATAAAAAAAAAGGTAAAACAAAACGTAAAAAAACACTACTGCCACCCATTAAAGTATCCCATTCTCTCTAGCGGGTTATAATTACATAAGGGTAACTCGCTCAAGATGTCCTGATTGTCTGTAGATTCTTGAAAATCCATATCTTCTTATTCTTCTTCTGAAACTTTTTTTTTTTTTCAAAAGTAAATGCTTAGATCTCAAAGAAGACGGGAACTAGTTCAATGGAACTTTTACAGAGTGTAGTATAACTATATATCTATAATTACTAGAAGAAAAAGTTATTTCCGTTTACTCGGGGAGTAAGCCTACAAATTGCTTTGTCGTTGTTGTTGTTAGGGAGTGGGCGTTATAAGAAGCCCTATGGAAGCACCTAAAAAGCTCGGAAAATGGTATTTCGCACTAAGTTATACATACAAGAATTTTAGGATAGGATACTGATGATTTTTTATTACAATGACATGTAGAAAATAAGTCGTGTGCATGTTGAACAGTACATAATCATTTTTTTTTAATAAAACATAGCGTATTTATTCTAATTTCCGTTGGTGAAATAAGGCTCTATTTGACTGTATATTTTTAGCACGTTTTAATTTATCTGGTGTACTGAATTAGGCTGTTTCTATTCGAATATTTTATGTTTCTACTAATAACAGAGAGTATATGAACGTACTTAATTTGTCCTTTTTATTTAATCCTTGATGTTAGCATAAGTAGTATTAAATATAAGTATTAAATATGAAGACCAATTCAAGTTAATTTAGGAGTATAATCTTTACAACTTATACGCGAGGGAAAACTTTTACACGCGTTCCGAGTAAGCTGCAGGTCGGATCATGTCTTGTTTTAGTTTAACTGTTTTCTTCATATTATTTTATGACAAATTACCCCACGTATTTTTTTTTTTTCAACTGAAACATTTATGAAATTAGAGTCCGAATTTCTTTATTTCCCCACTTTTGTTTATTCAGCAGTAATTGTTATATAATAACCATAAGGTAAATAGCACCTACTTTATAATGGACCCTTATGCTGTCAGAAATCATTTGAAACCCATAATTGCTCGAGATGACCTTCAGGTAAATCAAATTGGCTACTAGTGCCCCACCCCCTCCGCCCCATCCATGTGTTTTCTCAGTCTTTGGAATATATCGTGTAACTGTTCTTCCTTTGCCTATTACCTCCATCGCTATAAAACTATCAATAATATTTATCGCAAAATATTTACTCCATTAACAACTTCCGATGTTCCATCTACCACATCACCATTAGCTGTTTTGCCTCGCCGATTTTCATTTATCCTCATAATTCAACTCTTGCTTGAATTGTTCTTAGTTTCTTTTCCTTGCAAAGATGTTCACAATGCTATCATAATGTCTCTAGTTATTCCTCAGAATCTCAGACCAGTCCACTTTCGTCCTTAAGCAACATCCCTTCCATACTTATATTCAGAAACCACTTTCGGATCCGATAGCTTTGCAACATCATTTCAATACTAATACTACTAAGGTTGTAGAGATGTTGATGAAATATGGAAAGAACAAATCTTTGTCTGATCCTCTTTTACCAGTATTCTAATACATTAATAACACATTGCTCCCATTATAGAAACTTTTAATTTCCCGAACAACACATTATCAATGCCTTTAATTTGTATCACGTTACGTCCTGTCTCTTTACCAAGTCCATCATATTATTAAGCTCTTTCTTGGTCCAAATATGTTACACGTAGCTTTTCCTTTTACTCTCAAACTATTCATTGTCCGATTATAACAATATCGTCCTTAGAATTTCTTCCTTGTCTAAAGTCTCCATGTTCACCCCTCTTAAACTTTCTTAAGTCTGTCTATCTTTCTTATTAAAACTAAACCGCGCTATAGAACTTCATTAGCAAGCTATCTCATATTATGTTTTCAATTTATTTAGATGCTGCTGTAATCCTTTAGAACGATTATTCCTTTCGCCATTTTCCGTTTTCCTCAACCACATATACTTTAAGCATCCATGACAGCCACAATTCCATCGTATTTTCAGTTACAGGTGTCTATTACTCAACCTCTTGATTATCGCCTTACTTCTTTTAATAAAATGTTAAAATAGGCAATAGTCTTTGTGCTAAACAGCAAAATATTTGATGATTTCATATGTACTTACAAAATACGGACACACACACACACACAACAACAACTTGTTTTTAGTGAAGGAGAAGGAACAACAACGCACAAAGTGACATTTATGATATACATGCATATACATATATATATATATATATATATATATATATATATAATATATATATATATATATCATAAATGTCACTTTGTGCGTTTGTTGTTCCTTCTCCTTCACTAAAACAAGTCGTAGAGTAAAGGGAGATGGATGAAGTAAAAGTAGTATTTAGAGGCGTCGGATTATTTCTGTCGCAAACAGTTCCTTTGGTCATAGTCTTCTCACATAGGTAATTTTGTCGTAAACAATAAAGATGTACATCCCAAAAGTCCTTTTTTTTTTATTTCCCCCAAACTTCAGGTGGAAGTAATTTCAACTCACACCTCACCTCCACTGAGGACTGTACCGGAGTCATTAGCGGGCAATCACTATGGAGTGCTCCTACTTAATCCTTGCCTACCTGACGCTTTTCGCATCCCTACTTGACCTGAACCCCACCTGGTTCTCCAAACCACTGTCAGCCTCGATTTCGGACATTAATGACTTGTCTTTAGTTCACTCTTTTCTGAACTCTCATACTGCCTGGCTATAATTTCCTTTACAGTCTCTGTCAAGATTAAGCATCTCGAAGGAATATGAAACAATAGGCCAGCCGTGAACAATTACAACAATCAGACAATGAACCGATGGTCATCTCTTGGTATATATGGAGGTGACAGCCCCTAGCCTCGTCAAAAGAGGAGAGGCTGACGAACACGAGGTCGAGTTTGGACGTGAGCGGTTTGTGTACACATGCACATCCTTGTAGAAGTAGACATTACTGCTGGTCATTAGTGTGTATGTGTAAGAACTTTCTAAGTAGCTTATGATGAATGACTTGGTGAAAAGTCCATTCTAGATGCCCCTGTGATACTGTACTTATAATGGTTGGATGTAGCTGCAACCACTGTTGGATCTCCGTGCTGAAGTGCCTGTAACCTGAAGTGCATTCTCCTCTAACTGCATTATCCATGAGTTTGGGCCGAGTGCAACGCTGATTTCCATGGATGTTTCCTGCACTCTGTAGACACATGTTTCGTTTTCAGACAAAGTATAGCCTCATTATTTATTTTACTAACTTTCTACCTGTTCTACTGTTCTCCAAAATACCAAAACTGTGCAATCTCGCCTCAAATATTTCCATGTTTTATATGTACATGTTGGAACATCAGTACAGAGTATCAGAAGTAATTAGTTACAAGTTTTTTGCTGAAGAACCCAGGTTTTTTGGTGTATTTCATTGTTGATTTTCAATCATATTCCCTTATGTGCTACAACAATACCTGCATTGCAGATCCGAGTACGAGTGCCTGTGTTGCGTGTCACTAGTAGATCAAAGGTGTCACCCTCTTATTGCCAGTGTCAGTGCCATATCCAGTCAAGTTATCCTGGGCCCTATTGTGAAGAGTATTTTCCATTATATTTACAAATATTAACCCTATTTTCCATTATATTTACAAATATTAACCCCGTTTGTCAGTTTTACAGTAACTGGTAGGGCCACGGTACTCTAATGTTAGTTCCTGTATATCTTTTTCTGATCCCCTTTAGTGAATTATGTGTAATATTTAATGGACACCCTAAGTTTGCCTTAAATCCTAACTAATTGTTGATGAATTGATAATCACTAGAGAACTTCTCTTCTGATCACTGCAGGGCAAACC
>NC_061087.1:69376619-69389119 GCF_015104395.2 Macrobrachium nipponense | reverse complement strand
TGCAAGGACATTAAGACGTCCTTTCCGGTATTAACTTTGTTCTTCCAAGTACTTACTGGACTCTTAAAAAAACTTATAATGTTAGAGAAAGTTCTGTGAAACCATCTCCGTTGTTTTATGGGCATCTCAAATGTTCACGTCAACGACTCTTATGGTGGAATAAACGTCTCACTGTTATGAAGTTGTACTTCGCCAAGGCCCCTCCTAGGTTTATTTGTCGTTGTGTTCACATGAAAAAAATAAATGTGTCATGAGATACAAGTATTAAGAATAATTTTTGAATATACTAGTTATACTTAGTCGATAACACTGAAATCGCCGATTATCATTTAAATAAACGAAAAAAGAGGAAGATATAGAAAAATCTCATAAAAATCTTAATTGTACAATATAATTTTTATCATCAATCAAATTACAATGAGACGAGGAGGCAGATTAAATCATATAATAAGGGACGAAATTTGTATCTGAATTTAAAGATGATTTCTTCAGGTGATTAATAAATAACTTGAAGTTAAAATTATTTCTGGCTAGGATTATCTCTAAGAATGTTGAATCGTATATGAGTTTTCTGTATAATTACTTTTATATGTGATATCACAATGTTCTTATCCGACTCACAACAAAGTTCTTGGCATGGGGGTGGCTGTCACTAAACTAAGAGCTCTTCATTTCTCTTGTAGTTGAATCAATCATTAAAGTGGTAAATAACAAGTCCAGTATGTTTCTGACCTCTGCACGGATATATGATTTTTTTTCTTTAGTTATTAAACATCGCAAGTCTTAGAGAGTCCACTGCAGATAAAACTGGAACATATTTCTCAGCAGTTTTATTAATAATTTGTAGCAGTTCTTGGAAAGATCAGGAAACGCTGGATAAATAATTTATCATATACCGCATTTCTGAACAGATGAATCTTATTTAATTTTCAAGTCTATGCGTATACAATTGTGAACTATACTCTTACTTCCAAAAGATCAACAAGATTGCATGTACTAATTTAACTACTTTATGTATTATGAAGTTTGAATTTCTGAAGTACAGTTGTTTTACAACCAAAATACGTTGAAAAATGTTTCAGTAACAGGACAATAAACAATAAAAAAAAAATCTGAGTGAAATTTAGTAGGTAAAAAACAATCATTATTTCATGCTGCATAAGTATGGCAAATAGCATAATTTTAATTTGGATAAACAGTAAAAACTTTTAAGGAGAACTGGAAAATGATTTTTAGGAAGTGAAAATTCCTTCATCTGTGAGGGTAGTTGATACTGGATGTGGTTAAAGTATTAGTGAGTTACCTATGCAAAAATGACATTAGGTGGGTATAGAAATGTTTTAAAGAATCTTTTATGTACAGGGTTAACCCTTTAATAAAATAGCTGTACCTATCGTGTCATTCTAAGTTGCCACAAGAGATCCGTTGCATGGATTGAAAGAACTACCCTGGACACTGTCCATATTGGGCCCTAGGGTGATCTGGCATCCAAAGAGCAGAAGCGAGATCCGGGGTTCATTTTCACATGTATTTTGGCTCTGATAGTGAGCAAACACCCCTTGTTCTTGCTCGCATTCCACAGGTCCGCCATCTTGTGTCCCATGTGTGATGGGCCTTAGTTCAGAATACCCATATACTGGATCAGGGTATTTTGGTGGCCTGTTTTTCCTCCTCCCAAAATATTTCTTGACTTTTTAAGGAACCTCTCCAAGTAAATACCCTGCTTCACCACATGTATTTCTTTCTCGCCATTCATCAGCAAATCCTCCTTTTGCTCCCCTAGTAGGTCCTTTCCTCAGCCTACCACCCACTCTGTGCATGGTAGTCTAATTCCAATTTGTGACCAGTGGGATATAAGTGAGTTCCAATTGCTGTGCCACTTATGGGCACATTGATATAGTTAGCATATCAATATTATACCAATTGCATGGTATTAGGGCTTAAGCTCTCACTAGTCCTATAGTTAATTCGACTCCTCTCTCTTTCAGAGGATGCCTTTATCATAAGTGACGGAGGACACTCCCAGCTCGCCCTTGCATTTGTCCTCTGGAATTATCCACATGCAACAAGGAATTTCATCTTTTATGGGATTACTGAATCTTCATAACCATAGCTTATTAATCATTGTTCACATGCGCTCTTAGTATAATTAATTTGTAAACTATTGTTAGTAACTGCTGAGTACATGTAACTAATCGGTGACTGAGAATAATTATGCCTTGCAGTAAACCTGACTAAAAAATATACCAATGGTTAGTAATCACCTTTCCATTTTTCTCAATTTTGTTTTGTTTTGTTTTAATGTCAGTCATTTTAAAGTGTTCTGTTCCTTGGCTATATCTGGCATGTTATAACACTGACGACCTTGCATAAGATATAATTGTAGAAATTGCTAAGCCCCTTCCCAGATTGCCTATGGGTACTGCCCCTTCTATCTCTGTCAGGAGCTGATGATCACTCCAGCTCTGCCATTGGGACACAGTCACTGCCTGTGCCTGGCTTATGTAGAGTTCCTTCCTGTCTGATCCTTGAGCCCCCAATAAAGAGCCTGGTTCTTTGTCAACTGCACAGATTTGGAGGTTAAGCCCTCTTGGTCCTGAGGCTGCTCACCTCTCTTCTCAAAATCATGTGCCCGAGTCTGCCTTGGAACCAGAGCCAGAAAATGTTGCCAACCTTCCTTCAAGATCAAAATCCGTCTTTCCTGTGCCTCTCGTACTCACAGACACCTCTTTATCTCCACTACCACGCCCCAGAAATTGCGACTTTTGGCAGTTGATCATCACCAAGCAGTCCTATCTAAGTCAGCCACCACTGGGAAGGTTATGCTACAAAAGATAACATGATTAGTTGGAACCAACGCCACTCAGGTTGATGCACCATCTAAGGAAATGACCAGCTTAATGCCTACTTCACCAATTGAAGTAACCCCCACAGTCGATTCCATTCTAAGTCTGAAGGGTAGTTGTATTGCAGCAGCCAATCTAACACAAGAGTCTTTTCAGCCTCTTCTGGACCCACAAGAGTCTTTTCAGCCTCCTCTGGACCCACACGCCCAGGTTCCAGCTAGGAAACCTAGGCCTAAAGAGAAGGAGAAACCAAGAAGGAAGAAGAGTTAGGGATGTAGAAGGCCCAGGTAGTTAGTGTAGCCACCAAGATCTCATAGCACTCGTATTCTATACTTATGGTGTCTTAGCTAAATAGAGCAATCCCAGCCTTTGATCCAGAAAGGATGCGTAGGGTTGTCTCTTACTTTTAATCAGTACTTTTGTATTGAGAGAATTAACTGCTGCGTAACATCTGTTCTTGAGCCCAACATGCCCTAGCTATATATGTATTTGTTGCCTTCCAGCATGCCAATGTTGAGGTATTTTATTATTTGGTTATTTGTGAATATTTAACTATATTGATAATATTTTTACTAAAGTTTAGGATGCAGCTCAACATTCCCACTCATATTTAACCTATTCCATTGTCTTAAGGACTTTCATTCACCATTATGTTAGTTTATCACTATGATAGTGCTGTGTTACCTAAGTTCTGTGGGGCATTAGTTTAGTAATAGCCTTATTCGATTTCATCAGTCCCACAGACAGTTTATTCTTTAAACAAACGTAGGCTCATTATTCTTAGCCTTAGGTATGAGTATTAATTAGTACCCTAGTATTTAACGTATAATGCTGCTCTACCTTGCCTCTATGTGGAATTCTTTTAGTTCAACTTTGTAACCTTAGTGTTGAGTTAACTTAGTATTCAATTTTAAAATTTATCCCACAGGTAGTACTTTATTTAGATAATTGCAAGCACATATTCTTAGCATTAGCAGAGTCATGTTATCCTTTGTATGAGGGACTATGCTTAGATGGACAGCAACCCAAAAACATTGCTTAATATAGAGTAATATACAGTTACTCAGGTTAATTCTTATAGACCTTTGTCCACCTTAGGAATAAATGTCTACTAATATTGTGTGCTATTTTATGTGCAGGGTTAAGCCTCTCTTATAAAATGAATGCCCCTATGTGAACGAAGTGCAAATGGATGCCCATATGGCATAAAGCTCTCATTAATTTTTCCTGTATTATTCCTCCACTGCTGCCAAATGAGTTGCGAGAGAGCCACTGCAAGGATTGGAAGAAGAACTACCAGTACGGCAGACTTTTTGGGATCTAAGGCAATCCAGCTTCCTGAGTTCAGAAGTGATCATCCAGATTCATGCTCACAGGTGCTATGACTCTGATAGTGATCGGTCAGCCCTTGTATTTGCTCATCCATTCGACAGGTCTTCCAACCCGTACCCCATGTGTGAAGGGACTGTTCAGGATGGCCATATACTGGATCATTGTTTTGGAGCCCTAAGACTCGAGTGTTTAGGAGGATTGTTTTTCCTCTTACTGAAATATTTATCGACTTTTTAACAAATCCTTCCAAGTAAATCCTGCGCTCCACCACATTTATATCTCTCTCTTCATTCATCAGTAAACCCGCCTTTTGTTCCTCTAGTCGAGCCTTTTCTCAGCCTACCACCCATCGTTTGCATACTAGTCTAATTCTGATTTATAAACAGCGCGATATAAGTGAGTTTCGACTGGTTGTGCTACTCGTGAATATGTTGATATTTATTGAATCCTTATCATTCTAGCTGCATGGTATTAGGGCTTCAATTCTCGCCAGTCCTATAGTTAATTCGACACCTATCTCTTTCAGAGACGTGCGTTTATCGTGAATAACTAAGGACACTCTCAGCTCATCCTTGCATTCGCTGCCTGGACTTATTCACGTGTAATCGAGGAATTTCATCTTTCACTACACTGTCGATTCTTTATAATTGTAGCTTATTTATCATTGTTCACGTGTGCCCCTACTATGATTAATATGTAAACCATTATTATTTATTATCATTATTATTACTTCAGTAAATTAAGCCTATTCACATGTAACAAGCACACAATGGCCATTAACTTGAAATTCCAGCCTCCATAAAATGTTAGTGTCTACCTCCCACCACAGACCCCTCACTTCAGCGATAACTGATCATGATACAAAGCCAGTGATTTTTCATAGTCCTGAGGGAAGTGTGAACCTGGAATATCTGTGCGGCTACCTCGACACTAGCAATCATACCATCGGATCCGTAATTGTTGTGTAAATATAAATAATCGTCAAGTGTGTATAATTACGCCTTGAAGTAACTTGACTGAAAAAGAGTACCAAAGGTTAGTAATGTTCTTCTCTCGTTTTTTTTTCAACTTTGTTTTGTTTTCCTGTCAGCCAATATATAGTTTTCCGTTGCTTGGAAAAGGCTGGCATATAACAAAATTATTAAGAAGTTCCAAGAGCTGTTATTTTCTTTCAAGTTTACCAATTTGTTGAGACTACCGATAAAAATGGAGGCTACTGTTGCTATTACTGTTACTACTGCTGCTGCTACTGCTACTACTACTACTACTAATAATAACGAGGATTAAAAACCACAGTAGTGTTGAAAATATTTATGCATGGGGTTACAGAGTAGTATCAGAAAGTCCGTCGTTTTCAAATTTATCCCTGTACATAAATATTTTTAACACTACTGTAGCTATTAATCTTCATATTATAACCTTGTTACAGGGATTCGTTGGGTTCCTTTCTAATTTAAAGGGCAGGCCGCAATAATATACCTGATAAGAATACGTTTCAGAATGAGATCCTCAGTTTATTTTTTATTTATTTATTTATTCATTTATTTATTTACTTATTTTATTATTATTATTATTATTATTATTATTATTATTATTATTATTATTATTATTATTATTATTATTATTATTATTATTATTATTATTTTCTTTTTTCTTTTTTGCTCTATCACAGTCCTCCAATTCGACTGGGTGGTATTTATAGTGTGGGGTTCCGGGTTGCATCCTGCCTCCTTAGGAGTCCATCACTTTTCTTACTATGTGCGCCGTTTCTCTGTTCTCGAGGTTGACGCAGTCCTCTATACTTAGTAGTCTTCTCCCTCCTTCCTTTCGTGTTATGTATAGTCTGTCCGTATTTGCTCTTGGGTGTAGTGCTTTGTGTATTGTCATATGTTTCCTGGTTTTCTGATCTATGCTGCAGAGTTCTGCCTTCGTCCATTCCACTATTCCTGCGCTGTATCTGATTACTGGCACTGCCCATGTGTTTATGGCTTTTATCATATTTCCGGCATTGAGTTTTGACTTAAGTATCGCCTTGAGTCTCTGCATATATTCTTTCCTGATCGTGTCCTTCATCTCTTGGTGTTTTATATCCCCTCCTTAAATTATTCCCAGGTATTTGTATCCAGTTTCATCTATGTGTTTGATGTTGCTCCCATCTGGTAGCTTTATCCCTTCAGTTCTCGTTACTTTGCCTTTTTGTATGTTGACTAAGGCGCATTTTTCCATTCCAAACTCCATCCTGATGTCCCCAGATACAATCCTTACAGTCTGGATTAGGGTATCTATTTCCTTGATGCTCTTACCATACAGCTTGATGTCGTCCATGAACATCAGATGGTTGATTCTGTTGATTCTGTTGCCTCTTTTCTTGAATTGGTACCCGGCATCCATCTTCTGTTGTACTTTTGTCATGGGAATCATGGCTACTACGAAGAGTAGTGGGGACAGTGAGTCGCCCTGGAAGATCCCTCTCCTGATATTAACCTCTGCTAGTCTTATTCCAGAGCTTGTAAGTATTGTTATTCCAGTTGCGGCATTGTATTTTTGAGGAACAAGCTGATGGTGTTTTCCTCTGCCCCATATATTTTCAGGCATTCTATTAGCCATGTGTGTAGTATCATGTCGAAGGCTTTCTTATAGTCTATCCATGCCATGCTTAGGTTGGTTTTCCTTCTCCTACTGTTCTTCATTACCATTTTGTCTATTATTATTATTATTATTATTATTATTATTATTATTATTATTATTATTATTATTATTATTATTATTATTATTATTATTATTATTATTATTATTATTATTATTTTATTCTTTTAGGAGGGAGGTTTTCAATGGATAACTTATAAATAGCTCCTTTAACCGCAAAGACAAATTGATAATTTACTTTTTCGCACATCCCATATTTTGAGGGTACGATAGTTGTCACGACTAAAATACTTCTCCATTGATGCGTACACACATATTCTTACTTCAGTATGATCGTATTGCAAGCATAAATGTACTGCAGGAAATCCATTGCCTTTTATAGGATCCTTAACGAAATTAGATTTCCTTATTAGATCCGTATCATTTAATTAGTAACAGAATATTACGCATTAGTCTTAGCTTCAACTACTAAAAAGATAGTAAGTTGATGAAGTTAAAAAAATTGTTTTTGGGAAAAACAAGCACCTCTTTCTTTTAATCCATAGACTACAGAAAAGGGGGGAAACAACTGCCCTTTGTTTTAGATAAGCATCAGCCTCAATTCTTTGATACAAATCAAGATTTTTGAGTCAGCATGAATATCACTAGCACCACGTTATCTGCAACGGAGAGGAGATGAGCCATTTTAGCATCTAAACCTACTTAACTGATACTTTTCCTGGTAATAATAAAAAAAGTTAAACTATTGCACATAATTAAATTACAAAGAATCAAGAAAGGAAATAAGAATGACTTTCATAGAAATACTGGATATTTGCAAAAAAAGAAAGAAAGAAAAAACTGAACATTATTCCAATATTCAGTAATAACAATATAGTTAAAACTAATAATTTTGTTATGATTACTTATGTTGGTAGTACCACAATTCCCTAAGCTGTAAACTTTACAGTGTTATCTCTAGCTGATTTCCGAGGATTTATACAACTTAGGTTAGATTAGATTAGATTATATAGTTTTTGGCACATAGCCAAGCGCCGGAGCCGAGGGGCCATTCAGCGCATATATATCTTAAGAATAAAAAAAACTCGCTATCACACAAACAAACATACACACAACCGATCTAACATACAAATCATTCATTCATAAAAACCAAACAAGAAACCTAAAACAATTAAAAGATAATTACAATTCGTAAAAAAGACCAATATTTTTTTAAAATGTCATAATTTGCTCTGCCTGAGCACCTTCACCTAAAATATCGGCAAGTGTCTTATTTGCCAGCAAAAAAGCTCTACATTTGGTTTCAAAATGAGGGCACTCCAAAATATGCACCACAGTCAAATCCACATGATAGGTGGAACAGCGAGGAACCTGCCTATCCGCTCCACTCATCATTAGATACCCGTGAGTATATTTAGTGTGGCCAATACGTAATCTAGCTAAAACTATCTCAGACCTTCTATCCACCCGGCTGAAGCAAAGGATGAACAGAAGGCCTAATCGACTTTAATTTAAGATTATTATCTAAAGTAGACCAGTGGGCCTGCCACTGGTCTCTACAATAAAATCGAATGGTACTTTTAAAATCAGATACAGGGATGCCCATGTTGGAAATGTGCCTAAGCCTAGTTGCAGCCTTAGCAGCAGCGTCGGCTCGCTCATTCCCAACAATTCCAACATGGGACGGAGCCCAACAAAACCTAACAGAAAAACCTCTTCTATTAATTAAAAGATAAAACCAATCTTGTACTTCTTGCACTAAAGGGTTGCAAGAGACTAGGCTTTTAAGAGAAGATAAAACACTTAAAGAGTCTGTAAAAATGGTAAAAACCTTGTTAGTACAAGAACTATAAAAAATATATTTAAGAGCAGTCAAAACTGCCAGCAGTTCAGCTGTAAAAACAGAGGAATTAGATGGAAGCTTCTTTTTAATAATATTATCACTAGTCACTACAGAGCAACCAACACCATCAGAACCCTTCGAACCATCAGTATATATATGTTGAGAATCACCATGTTCAAATGCATGGTCCAAAAAACTTGCCCTCAACTGATCACCAGAGCTGATACTCCTGCTGTCCCTAATTGGGCAGATTTCTAAGTGTGGCCTATTCCAAGGAGGAAATTTTGAGGGCGAAATTTCAGCTACTGCAGGGGGTAGTAATCCCACCTCCCTGGCAGAGCTTGCTAGTCGAACTTCAAGCAGCTTTGGCAGTCTAGGTCTATTTGGGGCTCTATCAGTTGGTTCTCTAACATACTTATAATTAGGGTTCAGCTTTGATGTAAGTACTCTTGATATGACTCTCAAGCCTGATTCCTCCCTACGGATAAATAGCTGGGGAAAACCTGACTCAACATATAGGCTTTCTACTGGAGAAGTTCTATAGGCTCCCGTACAAATACATAAAGCCAAATTATGGACAGCATCTAATTTCTGCAGTGTTGTCTTGCATGCACAACCATAAATTTGACAACCATAATCAATTTTGCTTAGGCATAAAATCACGTACATCCTCAAAAGGGTGATTCGATCTGCCCCCCAATTAAAATTAGAAACAACTTTAAGAATATTAAGACGAAGCTTCACGTTACATACAACTTCATTAACATGTTGAGCAAAAGTTAATTTCTTATCAAATGTAACACCTAGATACTTAATGATATCTTCATAAGGTAAAATCGAATCATTTAAAAACAGCGTAGGGATCTCTTCCACTCTTCTTAATCGGCAAAATCGTATAGCTTTGGTTTTTTCTGGTGAAAATTTGAACCCTTTAGCACTGGCCCATAATGTTGAAGCATTAATAGCAGTCTGGATCTTTTGACAAGCTTCGACAGCTGTAGACTTGCTACAGATTATTGCATAATCATCAGCAAAGGCCAGACCATGCACCCCGACAGGAACTTGTTTTCTAGTAGGCCGTTGACAGCTACATTAAGAGTGTTGGACTAAAGGATCGCTTCCCTGAGGTAACCCTTCTTCTTGAGGGTAAGCAGAGGAAATGTAAGAGCCCACTCTTACTTTCAGGTAACGTTTTGACAAAAAATCTTTCAGACAATAGAACAAATTACCCACAACACCCCACTCTACAAGTTGCAAAAGGATACCCCCTCGCCAGGTAGTGTCGTAGGCTTTTTCTAAGTCAAAGAACACTGCAACAGTCTGGTTTTGCACAGCAAAAGCATTCTGTATCTCCCGAGTAAGGAACATCAAAGGGTCAGAAGTACTTCTATTTTTCCTAAAGCCAAACTGCCGATTAGATAAAAGATTCTTTGAATCCAAATACCACACAAGTCGAGCATTGACAATCCTCTCATAAATCTTGCTGACACAACTAGTTAAAGCAATTGGCCTATAATTCTTAGGAAGGAAGGAATCTTTAAAAGGTTTTAAAACAGGTACAATAATCGATATCTTCCAAGACTCTGGTGAAGTTCCTGAAAGCCAAAAACTGTTTAAAATGTCTAAAAGAAATTGTTTTGTACTTCTAGGCAGATTAAAAATCATTGAGTACAGTATATCATCTTCCCCAGGAGATGTTGGGGAAGACAACAAGATTGCATGATCCAATTCTTTCATGGTGAAAGGAAGATTATATGACTCTAAATTTAAACTAACTGCAGGAACAACCGTGGTACCGTCTCTAATATTCCTGAATGCATGAGAGTAATGTAGGGGCACTAGAATATTACTGGAGAAATGCCTACCAAAGGTTTCTGCAACTTCTCCAGAATCAGATATGAGGGAGCCATCAATTTTCAATATAGGCAAGGGAGGTGGAGAAAATTTCCCTTGCAGCTTTCGGATTCTGTTCCAGACAAACGACATAGGGGAATCATATTTTAATTCACTTATATATCTGATAAACGATTCCCTCTTTGCCTGCTTAAATGTTTTCTTTTGCTTAGCAAGAGCTCTTTTATAGATCATTTTATTTACCAAGCAAGGAAATTTACGATATCTCTTGTAGCAAGTTCTAGTTATCTTTCGGCTCAAGGCGCATGAATCGCTCCACCAAGGTACTAGAGGACGCCGAGGCTTATCAGAAGTTTGAGGAATAGACAGCATGGCACCACACAGCAATATACTGATTAAATATTCATAAGCAGATGTTGGGCTCTGAAAATCTTTTATCTCTTGATCAACTTCAGTAGATTTTTTGAATAATCCCCAGTCAGCCTCCCCTACCTTCCATTTTGGTAAACATGGAGATGGAATATTTTTCATAAACTTTAAGTGAATGGGGCCAATGATCACTGCATGATCATTCTGGTCTACTACCCACTGATAATCTAACCTCAAAGACGAAGAGCAGATAGTGAGGTCAATGGCTGAATCAGTATTATGAAAAACATCATGTCTTGTAGGGGAACCATCATTCATTAAAGTGATGTCATTTAAGTCAAGCAGCTGTTCTATTATTAAACCCCACCGGTCGCAGTTTGGCTCTCCCCAGAGGGTGTGCTTGGCATTAAAATCCCCCATCAGAACGAAGGGTTTAGGAAGCTGGTCTATTAACGTCTGTAGATCGGTTAATTCTAGCTGACGGGGATTACCCTGCGCATCCTGCAATCTATTTTCCAATGATGGATCAAGGTAGAGAGAACAAATTGTGATCCATTTATAATTGAAAATTTGAACTGCACAAGCCTGCAACACAGTGTTCAATTGAACAACTCTGTGATTAACAGACGTACGGACTATGATGTCTGTGCCTCCCTGAGCACGTACACCTATCAGGGGTGGAGACCTATGAAATGAATAATTAAAACCCACGTTGGGAGTGTGCTCTCCCAACTTTTGTCTTCTGTAGACACATTGCAGATAGATTATGTTCCTTAAACAGAACCCGAACTTGCTCTCTATTTGTATAAAGCCACGGATGTTCCATTGCATGAGAGCCATTATTTAGAAGATGGGATCTTAAAATTTTCTACCAATTTAGGAATCTGAGTCCTGGTGAGAGAGATCTTATCAGTTTTACCAGAACTACTTGATCTAGATCTAGGTGTTATAGATCTTTTAGATGATGGGCCTTCACTTGCCCTTCCAGTTTTGCTTTTATTTTTCCTATGATGGCCGAGTGACCGAGAATGAGGCGAAGAGGGAGAAAGGGCCCTCTTCTGACGAATAAAGAGGGCCTCTATCTCCTCACCGTCATCTCCACGGTGCACTGTAATGACAGAATCAGGGGAGGGCTCAATGTCAGTTAATGTCCCTGTCAGAGAGAAGTCGTCAACAAATTGAGATCTGGCTTGAACCCTTGAACCAACAGGGTCCCCTGGCTTGACCAGAGTCTCTACAACATGAGGAGCCCCGCCAGAGGGGCCATGAGAAGCCCCACTAAGGGGGCCGTGGGGAGCCCCACCAGAGGGGGCGTGGGAAACCCCACCAAGGGGGGCACGGGGAGCCCCACCAAAGAGGGCATGGGAAACCCCATTAGGGGACCCCCGGGGAGCACCACCTGAAGGGGCACCAGAAGTAGCAATATCCGGCTGTTGTGCCTTCAACGCATCTGAATAAGTTTTCCTTCCCCAACAGTTTTCTTGGCCTGTCCACACTGATGTGTTCAGCAATAGATTTAAGTAATGCCTCCTGTTCTTTTTTTAAATTCACTGCATTTCTTATCTCGGGCTCGATGTTCACCCTTACAGTTCACACAAATTACCGGTTCA
>NC_061087.1:69364119-69369119 GCF_015104395.2 Macrobrachium nipponense | reverse complement strand
ACCGCAACCTTGTCAAGACCACTGACTCCCTACAGCCCCTTTTGCTGGCTGAAGCCCTTATGGAATAATGGACCTATAACAGCAGGATTCTCTCACTTGAAATGAAAGAGGCTACCAAGATCCTGAAGCAACAAGAGGATATCACAGTGCAATGTGCAGACAAAACAGGAGCCTTTGGTTTCATGAAGAATCTGAGTATCACCAGAAACTTGATGCCATCTTGTCCGACAACACTGCAGGTACATTTTTCATACCAGCATCATGCGTATTCACCCCACCAATCATGCTCGAATTAGCATACATCCCCTTTCATTCTCTTGCAATATGCATATGTATCTCTATGTTCAATAGCTCTTTAAATGGATAAGTAATAATTTTAATTATTTTTTTAAGGTCTATAATTCTTTCTCTATAGCTATGTCTCATTAAAGTAAGCATTCAAATTTTCCTCTAAATCTCTGAAATCTATCCGTTATGTCTTTTTGGCTTACTATAATTATTCTAAAGTTTTCTCAAAACGCCACATTGTATGCAAACAACGACCCATCCTACTTATACCTAAACATCTTTATCCATTCTCCACAACTGTACATACAAATGTTGCTTTTAGTATTTAGTTACCATACTGCTTTAACATATGAACATACCTAACATTATAATTATACTTTCTCGTTCCAAACACATTCGCTTGTATTAGAAACAACCAAACTCTTTATAATGAAAGCTCAGTCGGTGAAGAGAGCGTATTTCGTGAGCTATGAATGTTTATAGTCTGTGACTTGCAGAGGCGTTTTAGCTTTTATTCAAACAGCCGTGAATATGGCATCTTTTATATTATAACATAAATGCCTGGTATATCATTTATATAAGACTTTGCCTCTGGTTCATCTAAGATCTTCAATAATTCAGAGTTTATCCTTGTAATTTTCCATATCGGCTAGTGAAACAGTGCATTCTCAGGAATAGCCGAGATGACCTCTAAGGAGTAAGTCCTAAAGTGTATGAGTAGTTTGAAAAGCTGGGCCTCTAAGATCGACTCTATAACATGAAAAACTTACGTTAGACATTACTATAAGTTCTAGTAAAATTAATGATGTTACCCTTTATGCAACTGTATCGAAAGTCACAAAACTTAATATCCTATTAGAATGGATGTCTAATATCTACGGAAATTTCATTCGGCATATTAAAAAAATGTGATACTTATCATATCTTCTATCTAGTTCACTTTTGAAGTTTATTATAATTGTTCATTGATAATGATACTACCTTTAAATGCATAACTCACGAAGTATAAATATTTTATTAGGGTTTTCAAACGGTCGAAAAGATTTAAAATCTCCATCAAGCAGCTGGAAAAGTAAATTACAACTATCCAAGGATGCTAAATTATTTAGAGCAGTTAAAGAATCCGAACACTTATGAACTATCTGAGCAGTTTCGTTCTCCAAGAATGGATACAAGATCTAGAAAAGGTCGTATTTATAAATAATCTACGAGTCAAGAATTCATTCAGAAAGTGGCAGTGTGGTTGTCGGGGATGGTAAGAAGAGCAGGAAGTTTCTTGGTATGGCAGGAACAAATGCACATTTTCTATTGGTACCATTTAATAAAAGACGAAGGGTGAGGACGGCGGATTCCTGTTAATGTCAACGTCCGATGGTCCAGTAAATGTTTCACTACATAGAAATTATTACCATATCTTTGAAAGTTTGAAGCTTAGTGATTTCAGTTTTACTGTTCTAATGTCGCCATTTTAAAAGGATTTCCAAGAAGTATTTTCTTCGAACTACTACTAATATAGACAGATTATACCATCTAGCAAATAAAACTTATAAACAATTTATCAAAACTAAATTAAAATGTTCAGGTGCTCTACTACTTAGATATCATTCTGGATTTGAGAAATATAATATCAATCTCAAAGGGCAAACCAAGACAGTTGAGATTATACAGAATTATGTTCTCCTAGAAAAATATCGTTGTATAGGAAAATAAATAATTTTATTTTCCTAGTCGCCACCTCAGAGGGTTAGCTATGTATCATTATGATACTAATTGGAGCCCAGAATATCAGGGTTACGAGACCCCTGGCGATTGAAAACTCCGTCGTAACTGACTTATGTTTCCGACAGCCTCAGGAAGAAAGCTGGAAACAATGAGCTGTTACCAGCCAAGGGGTAGTTAAACACTTAAAAACTAAGCTAACTGTCTTCCAGTGACCATGCTAATAGAACAAAATCAAAATAAAACAAAATACAAATCCCATGTGAAATTTCGGTACACGAATAGCTTGGGGTTGGAGTTTAGTAACAAAATATGTGATTGTATATACATAAACCATAATTACAATAATCAGCAACAAAAAGTAGTGTTTTAATAAGAATAAGTTTTGATTGCCATGCCCCAGGTATATCGAATTAGTATTTCCTCTTGATCTGTTTAACTATAAAGAGAACGAACTTGATAGCAGATGTAAATATTAAGGTGGAAAGATAATTTTAAAAACCCATTTAGCTAAACATAGCCCAATGATTAGCAGCTTCTTTTTTTTTGAGAAGTGTAATGATACAAATAAGGTCTTTTCTCATATAACCTATATTTTTACCTTGAACAGCAGCAATTGTCATAACTGGATCTTGGCAATCTCGACAGAGAAATTACAGAGCGAAAATAACTTGAAAAAAGGGAAATTGATATTAATTCATAGAAGTAAACGTTTATACGAAGAAAATTTACTGGGAATAGAAGAAAATCAGAAATGTATATATAAAAGAGTATTAAAGATACTAATAAAGCATTCAATTAATTTTTTATAGAAATAAAGTGCCATCAATTTTCAAAGGTATTTAATATAATCAATGTAGGTTCTAAAACTACTAGTTCGTTTTCATTTCGAATGTTGTTAGCATCTTTAAATCCTGTCTGTTTCAATGCCGCTCTTTTGTTTAATTGATTTATAGTCATTATAAAAAAATGTATTCACGTTATATGACAAATATCGTTGCTAAATGCATCATAATAGAATTTATGCAAAAATAGTTGGAGGATCAGTTTCATACACTTGAAAAATTTAAGCGAAGTCCTTTGAAGCAACATTTTCTGTAAATAAACATTATTGTTTCAGAATTGCTTTGTTATCAGCAAATTAAAACAAAAAATGGTATTATTGATCACTCCTTTCATCGTATTTTTTTTTTATTTTCTCATGCGTCATCAACATGTGCATGTAAAGAAGTGTTAACTTTATTCGATATATAAACATCATATTGATACGCACGCCTGTTTATATATATTTCAAATACAGATAATGAATACGTCTTCAGATGAAGTATACAGTAATTTTTATTTTG
The DNA here is from genome assembly GCF_015104395.2 of Macrobrachium nipponense. Classification (NCBI taxonomy): domain Eukaryota; kingdom Metazoa; phylum Arthropoda; class Malacostraca; order Decapoda; family Palaemonidae; genus Macrobrachium; species Macrobrachium nipponense. The sequence goes on along the minus strand of NC_061087.1, from coordinate 69,365,766 downwards.
TCTTGTACATCAAATAGTAGTAGACTGAGGGAAGAAATATTTGTTTCTAGACGTTAACTTATAACATATCTTTTAATTAAGAGATATGGAGGACCATTTTACTTTTTTATTAGATAATTAATTAATTATTATTTTAACCGCAATTACATAACATCATTCAAAATTCTATTCACAGGGACTTCGTAAGTTTACATAATAAGAACACCAGCGTGTATGAGTATAAGATTTTTCCTCGACCAGTCTTAGCATTTTTTTATTCACGAATGGTTTCTATATGCGGTAAAATGTATTTATAAAAACGTTCGGTAAGCAAAAAACATTGAAATAGAATCCAAGACCAAAGTGAGTTATTTCTGTGATATCCCGCGGCCCTTTTGATCTTTCTACGATGCATCGTACGCTTTGTCAGCCTCTGAGACATCTTTTATTGATCCGTCTTCCCTTAGAAACTTATTTTGACGAAATATTCTTTGAAGAAATCCTGATCTCTCTCTCTCTCTCTCTCTCTCTCTCTAATCTAAGTTCCTCTCATGTCATTCGGCTCATCTCCCTTTCGCTAGTCCATTGGAAGCTCTGCCGTTTCCTTATATAAACACAACGACCCTCTTCTCTTGTTTCTTCGTCGTTCGACTAAATAATCCGGTCATCACATATCATTAACTTTAGGGAATTTTTATAGATTTGGACAAATCAAAGACACAGACAGATCAAAGTCATCCAATTTCAGTTTGATCTAATAATGTAATTTAATTTGCCGAATCCATAATAATCTTGGTGGTAAAATGATCCCTCTCTCTCTCTCTCTCTCTCTCTCTCTCTCTCTCTTCTCTCTCTCTCTATCTCCCTCTCTTTTGCGAGTAATGAGTAGGTGTTTTATGCCCATTGCATCTTAAGCCTTCATTCAACTAAGGCGTGGCTAATAACGACATTCCATAGAGACAAAGAAATGTCTTAATTGATTATTGGTCCATCAAAAATTAAAAGACCCCATATATTATATAATAACCATCTATTATCTATCTATAATAGTAAAATCCGAGAGATATGATCTTCTTTGTCCTCCCCGGGTGCAACATCCCGAGCTGTATACTAGTATTGCACCAACCCCGGTTTTGTTTTTGCCATGCCCCTAGGTTAGCTAGGTTAGGTTGGGTTAGGTTAGGTTATTTACAAATTAAATGAGTAATTTGTGCGTGGGAAGCAAGGTGACTTTTTTTTTAAGGAGGCTATATTGCAGTGTGAGAATATGGGCCCCCACCGGGAGAAAAGCCACAGTCACCCACCCCTGCAAACCTGTTTGTCCGCTCCTTGTGGGTCGGGAAAGGTAGGAGAACGAGAGATTAGGGGAGACCGCCAACAGCCTCCTTTAAACCTGTCCGCCCCGGGTAGTGGCAAACAGGGTAGGAAATCAGGAGTGTTGAGGAGAGAGCAGCCCTGGGTTCCAGCACGTGTAGCACTTTCCAACAAGCTCATATCTAATATTATATGATACCCATATTTTATTATATCCAGAAACATATTTCATTAATTAAGAAAATCTTTCAAAAGGAAATTTTATTTTTGTGTACGACGGTTATGAAAAGCTACGTAGATTAACATCAGGGTTAAGAGGTACAAAATTATTTGATTGTCTTATTGTTTTATATA
>NC_061087.1:69286619-69354119 GCF_015104395.2 Macrobrachium nipponense | reverse complement strand
TCCTGCTAGAGGTTTTGGGGAGTTCTTGCCTTTCAAGTATCAAGAGTAGACTATTTTCTGCAATATGGAGTCAAGAGGACGTCTGCAATCACCGTTTTCCTTCTGCGAAGCCATCGCTTCGAGTCGCTAAACTAAGCAGCAAGTATTTGAATTACGTCACTGTTCCCCCAGTTCATGCAGTGTAAGATTTTATCTTTTTATGTAAATAGGAGATACCATTCTGCACTTACCTATGTTAGTAAGCTTGTAAATAAACCTTTGTTGTGTTAGTGTTTCTTTCTATATTCGTATCCCCAGTTTCAACTGTTGGTGTTGAAATATTTTATTTCTATTTATTTCATATCGAACCTGAAGCGGACCTCTCTCAGAGGCCGTAACATTATGGCGACCTTGCTTGGGCTATCAACACTTTAACAGTTTGAAACGGAGAACATAGAAAGAACCAGAATGAGTGAGATGGTGAAAGAGTTTATTGAGCCAGGTAAGCTCCTGGGTCTAAAGGGGACTGATCTCAGTGAGTATGTTGAGAAGAAAGAAAGAGAAAAGTATGAGAGAGATGAAAGAGCGGCTGAGAGAGAGGAAAGAGCAGCTGAGAGGGAAGTGCTGCAAGCGAGAGAAGCAATGAAAATGCAGCAAGAGAGAAGAAGCAATGAAAATACAGCAAGAGAGAGAAGCAATGAAAATGCAGCAAGAGAGAGAAATGTTGATAATGCAGCAGGAAGAGAGAAAGAAAGAGCGTATGCATGAGCAGGAAGAAAGAGAAAAGGTGTGTATGCATGAGCAGGAAGAGAGAGAGAAAGAGCGTATGCATGAGTTGGAAATTGCTTGGTTAAGGGAAAGTACTTGTAACAGTCGGTCAAGCCAGAACGAAAACGGAGCTGATACGTTAGGTATGAGTGCAGTGCTAAAATTAGTACCAAAGTTTGATGAGGAGGAGGTTATGACATAGTTCATGTGTTTTGAGAAGTTAATGGAACGAGTAGGTTGTCCTAAAGAAACGTCGACTTTATATTTGCAGTCTGTCTTGAGTGGTAGGGCGCTTACTGTGTATAGTTGCATGTCTAAGGAGGTATGTGATACTTACGATATCGTGAAAGAAACTGTTCTTAGCGTGTATAGGCTAGTACCGGAGGCATACCGTAAGAAATTTAGAAATTTGAGAAAGGATGAAAATATTACGTATGTAGAATACTGTAAGAAGTTAGAAAGGCTGTTTTTTGATTGGTTAACTTCCGCTAAGGTTGAGGATTTTGATAGTTTGAAGAACTTAGTATTGTTAGAAAACTTCAAAGATAACATATCTCCTGAGATTAAACTTTATATAGAGGACAGGCGAGAAGTATCTTTTGCAGGAGAAACTAGGCTAGCTGACGAATATAGTCTAACTCATAATTTGTGTTAGTAAGAAACGAATTGATCCTTCGTCTGGTAGAGTACAAAGCAGTAAAGGTTACAGTCCTAGTAATAGCAATGCGAGTAAAAGGGACTATTCCTGTTATACATGCGGAAAACCTGGTCATACGTACAAGGTTTGTAAGAGTAAAATGGCATCTAGTGGCATAGAATGAACTTGTTTCCGATGTAATGGGAAAGGGCATTTAGCGAGAAATTGTGCAGTGGAAAGGAAGGACGGTAAGAAACCAGTGACTCTAGTTAACTTTTCGTCAAGTAGGAATGATGTGATGAGAGAAACTAGGAAAATTTTTGGTGAATTTCTATCAGAAGGCATACTTTCCTCTCTTGGAGGAGTAGATTCGAGAGAAGTAGTCTTGCTTCGAGACACAGGAGCTGCTGTCTCACTGATTAGGAGAGAGTGTGTGCCGAACAGGGCAGAAATCAATATGGAAGAGAAAGTCGTGTTAGGTGGATTTCCTAACACTTGTGTTTTTTTGTCCTTTTTTGAAGTTGAATTTAGAAAGTCAGGTTGCGTCAGGAGAAGTGAAACTTGCAGTTGATATTATTGTCGTTAATGACTTAGCTTTATCCAAGAATGTGAATCTTGTTGTGAGGATTATTCAAGTGCCTGAAATAGTAGTAACTAGGTCGGGTTTAGATACAGACGTAGACTACGGTCATAATTTGTTCGTGGATTCGAACGAGAGCGAGTTCGTGGATTCGAACGAGAGTAAGTTCGTGGATTCGAACGAGAGTGAGTTCGTGGATTCGAACGAGAGTAAGTTCGTGGATTCGAACGTGAGTAAGTTCGTGGATTCGAACGTGAGTGAGTTCGTAGATTCGAACGAGTGTGATAGAATTAGTGAGGTTGATCTTGGCATGAGTGTGGCTGAGAGACCGGACTCTATCGATGTTGACAGTGATAGCCAAACGGAAGGCGTAGCTGTCGAGAGTAACGTAGTAAAAGTACCAGTATCTAGTAATAGTTACGGTGATGAATTAGGCTCTAACATTTTGGATAAGGATGAGCTAGTCAAGTTGCAGAGAGAGGATGAGACTCTAACCCAATTTTTTTAATGTAAGCTGGATGATGATCTCGATGATGTGTGTAAGGAAAGTTTTTGTTTAAAGGACGAAGTTTTGTGTCGTTCTGTTCGACCGAAGTCAGGTAGTAAAGGGGAAGTTACAGAACAATTAGTAGTTCCTAGGAAGCTTCGTGAGCTAGTTTTGAAGTTAGCACATGATGAGCAAGGACATTTGGGAGTAAATAAAACTTTCAAGTGTATTAGTAGGGCATACTTTTGGCCTAAAAGGAAAAATGATGTAAATAGGTATGTTTTAAGCTGTCATGAATGCCAAATTGCCGGGAAATCGAATCAAGTAATCCCCAGAGCTCCTTTTTGTTGTGTAATATTTATCCGAATCATGGTTATGTGATAAAAATTCGTATATATATATAATATAATATATATATATATATATATATATATATATATATATATATATATATATATAATATATATATTATATATTATATATATATATATATGTGTGTGTGTGTGTGTGTGTGTGTGTAATTTATCCATGATTCGGATAAATATTTACAGTTACAGAACAAAGAAGTTAAGGACCGACCTAGAGGAGTGACAGCGTGAAACTAAACGTTGTTTATTTATGTTTTTATGTTTACGTTTAGTTTAATGCTGTCACTCCTCTAGGTCGGTCCTTAACTTCCTTGTTCTGTAACTGTTCACTGCTGCTTTCAATTTTTTGTCAATTTTTGCTTATTTTATGTTCATTTATCTTTCATTTTAATGTATGTCCTTTTAAATAATTTAATATCCTTAATTTTAATGTGTATATTTTGTACACTTAGTAAGAATAACTTTTTTAGCTTTTGCATTTCTGAATTTGTAATTTTTAGTTTTGTTTTTACAATTTTACTAGGAATTTTATTTTTCATTTTAACAGGCTGATGATGTAATTAACTTGATAATTACGAAACGTCGCAATAAAGACAGCATTTACATCTGTGTGTCCTCTTCCCTTCATTGATGGTTATTAATATGGATTGACTCCTGGCACTAAGCTATATATATATATATATATATATATATATATATATATATATATATATATATATATATATATATATATATATATATATATATATATATATATATATAGTCTTGATGGAAAGAGTAAAGCTATTATTTTACATAAAACATCCGGTTTTGAAGTAACTCTCTTCATCAACATCTCTTACAACAGAAACAGTGAAGGAAAAAATCACTAAATCACCAACGATTATTGAATATAATTACGTTACACAAAAGGTAACGTTCCTCGTTGGACGACTGGTTTTTCGCGCTCGGCTACCAATCCGGTGTCCAAGGTTCGATTCCCGGCTCGGTCAACGCGGAATCAAAGGAATTTATTGCTGGTAATAGACATTCATTTCTCGATATAATGAGGTTTCCCACGATAAGCTGTAGATCCCGTTGCTAGGTGACCAGATGGCTCCTAGCCACGTAAAAAATATCTAATCCTAGAAGAGCTCTTAATCAGCTCAATGGTCTGGTGAAACTATGATGTGCTTAACTTTTACACTCAAGTTTGTGAATGAACGTCCAGGCCATAAGCAATTCGTACGTAAAGGTCACAAAAGAAGTTGGAACCTTTTTATTACGTAAATTTTTTTTCATTTATTTTCTAAAAAAGTTTCCATTGTTTTTTTTTCCTCGGCCATTCGCGTGAGAATCCAGGCCGTTAACAATTTGGACACAAAAGTCATTAAAGAAGTTGGAACCTAGGTGTTTCGTACTGCGTACAGAAATAACCATCTTATATGACCTGAAAAGCCTTCTTTAATTCAGGTTTGAGAAAAATAGCATTCCTTAGCACTTTCTATCATGCCTATCATGCCAGAGAGCAATGTATAAGCATAAAATATAGGAAGAAATCTTATATATATCCTGCAATCGCTTCTTATTCTCAGTAAATATTTAAATTTCTAGACTGATATTCAAGTAACCTCTAAAAAATACTATTGTTTAATAATATCACGAAAGGTGATTATGAAATTTGTATGATTTCATTTCTAATATGTATAAATAAACTATCCAGAGGTTGTCGGAAAAATGAATGATATCAACTTTTCATAAATGGTAATGTCAAGGAGAGCTAGCACAGTGTCCAGCAATATTGAAAATAAACATCAAAGTAACCTATAAAATCGTATTTAATATTGCGATTTTAACATTATTTCAAAATTATTGATCTTGTAAAGGGATGCATATTACCGCATTAGACAGTTCTGTTTTAAAATTCCAAAACAATCTGAAATATTAAAATATATTTGGTTGTAGATGTCATTTTTAAAAGAAGATATTTTACTCTTCATTTATATATATATATATATATATATATATATATATATATATAATATATAATAATCTAAGATTATATAATTATAAGTATATATATATATATATATATATATATGATATATATATATATAATATATATATATTATTATATCATATATAATATAGTAAATGATATATTAATATAATATAGGATCTATCGATTATATATATATATATAGATAATATATATATATATATATATATATATATATAATTCATATTATTATATATATATTATATAAAATATATATATATATATATATATATATATATATAATATAAATATTACATATATATTATATATATAACATTATTTATATATATATAATATATAGCATCTAATATATATATAGATATATATATATAATATAGATATACATACATATATATATATATCTATATATAATATATTATATTATTATATATATCTATATAGATATATATATATATAGATATATATACATATATATATATATATATATATGAATTACGTACGTTCTTGGGATGAAAGCTCCATAGCATGGATAATTCTTTTCCATCCATTAGAATCTCATGAATACAAAGCAAATAGAAAGCATAAACGGAAACTATAATTTGATAAAATAGAAGCGACGAAAAAATTGCATAACAGAATGACATTATAACACCTGCAGAGATCTATCTTAAAGGATTTTGCTGAACTTATATTTCAGTGCAGTAAAAGAGAAGGACAGAGTATGGAGAAGGCAGAATGTTTTAGTTCTTCTTCGTCTTCTTATTATTCTTCTTTTTCTTCTTCTTCTTCCAAGGAGAAGTGATTTTGGTGAAAGAGGGAGAAAGACATAATGAGTTTGTTTGAGATAGTCTAGAGGGGTGGTCTTCGATTTAACGAACTGAAGCCAATATGAATGCAATAAACGATAAAATTCTTGCAGTATATGGAGTGAAGCAAAGTTCGTCCAGAATCTCGAACAGGTCACCTTTACCAAATATGTTTGTAACTGTAATTACTGAAAAAACGTGTAAACGATTTGAGAATCAAAGAAAATATTTTTTGTGTCTTACACACGCACACGCACACAAACAATTACACTCTCACACACACAAATTTATATACACACACACACACACACACACACACTATATATATATATATATATATATATATATATATATATATATATATTATATATATTATATATATATATATATATATACCTATATATCTACATGTATGTCACCGACTGTCCACGATTTGTTTACATAATGTATTCTCTTATCTACATGTATGTCACCGACTGTCCACGATTTGTTTACATAACGTATTCTCTCTCATTCAGCAAACATACCATAGTCTAATTATCAAACCTGTAGTGTAGGAATATATGTGCGATGGAAGTTCATTTCAAGTTTATTTTAATTGAATGATCAGTTAGGAGATTCAAATGGTTCACAAATGTCCACGCTAACCATTATTGTTTTCGGTAATTTGAATCTTAGTATCTTGGTAGGAAATGAGAATATGTAGCTCTATATATTGCTGTTATTTTGGGAAAACTGCATGCTGTTCATTATTTTGCTGTTAAATCTGTTTTTGACGATACATATCAATGTTATATTGGTGGTATCATGCGTTTTAGATCTGAATGATATCATACGATTGATTCTAAATTCAAAACAAGGAACCCGGTTTTTCTTATAAATGTTACAAGGTAGAGACTTATAGGTTATCGATGTCCCTAAGTGCGAATTTCCCATATTCTTAAAACGATGTTAAATGTGTGTACAAGTTTTTAAAACTTAGTGAAGTTAACTGTTCATTTCACTGACACTCCTGTACAATATTTCTGCTTTTTAGCAAGAATAATAAGATAATGAAAAAAAAAACTGGTCTTGCGAATTTAATTTGACCTGATAAGGACACCGGTAAATAATCCACGTCAGTCCATGACGAATTCAGTGAAACTGTTGCAGACTTAATTGTCCAAATAAACTCATACATAACTGAATCTCTTTCTGGATTGTAAAATTAGAGAGAGAGAGAGAGAGAGAGAGAGAGAGAGAGAGAGAGAGAGAGAGAGAGAGAGCTCAGAATAATTTTGTCGATAATTCAAAAGACACACGGAACCAGATCCAGAGGCCAATTTCCATCATGTATTAATGCTGAGTCTAATGTGACCTCAACTCAGCTGTAACTTTGGTGTTGATTAGATACACCATGAACAGCTTTTCTTTCTTTATACTTTATTTCATGATGAATCATCAAGGTAGTAATGTAAATAAAAAAAATGCTAATATAAAAAGTAAAAGGTTATGCATTCACCCAAAAATAAGTGAAAGGTAAATACCAATAAATATGTGAATGCTTTTGCGGACCTACATCCTTTTTTCAGTATTAGGTTATATTATATTACAAACTTATCATCATATTACAAATTCTATTCAAGCGTGACAATTTTTATGTTATTTTGAATATTAACAATTATACTGGAACGAGCTAGGTCTGAACAACTCAAAATAAGTTTAACAATTATCAAAATACATGATTCATTTAATCTTTTATGACTGTTTTATTTTATATACAAATCTCAAATGCTCGCAATTATGATATATATCCTTTAAGAGAGATATAGAGACTTTAAAAAACAATGAATGTAAAAACAATGAATGTAAAACCAACCAGATAGAGACGGAAAATTTGGCAAATATAAATATGTCAACGAGATAGAGCAAATCAGATTTATTTTCATATTAACATCATGTTCTTAAACTTTATGGTATAAAAGTAACGAAAAAAAATCTTCACGTCAAAATCTAGCTAATCTTATTATTATTACTTAGGGTAAGAAAAATATTTGTAGGTGTTAAGGCACATTACTAATTAATTTATCAACGCAACAATGCCAACACCCTATGCATAAAGTTAATGTAATTCAAATGTTTTACTTAACATAATTGGTATTATGCTGAAGTATTTTCTTAATCACACTGAGCTCGTTATCTACCAACAACTAATTATCCAGCGATTCAATTTCTTTTTTCGTGTTATTACATTCATGTAAATTAACTCATTCATAATGGAAGATTCCTGAGCACATCTATACTATTGGGAATTCTATAGCTGAAAACTAATTAGACAGAACCAAAAGGTATGATACTTATGAATAATATCATCACTAAATGGTATATTTATGACATAGATATGGAAAGTATTTTTACATCATTAGCAAATGAATATTTTGTGTTTATTTATCATTGTATACACTAAAAAAGCACTAAGTATCAATGACACTGAATCACCTACGGAGATCTTTTACTTCAATATAAGATTTAAAGCATCCTTGGTCAGAATGGTAATCTTGAGAAATAAGGAATGAAAAGCTTTTCATCAGATTTAATGTATTTGTTAGGTGTTTCTCTATTGTACAGAGACTTCGAAAAACTATATGGTAACAGTGTTTGCTAAGGGGGATAGGGGGCAGGACTCTTCCTCTGTTAGCAAGAGTTCCACCAACAAGCTCTGAGTTCTTTTAGTGGGAGAAGTCATTAGGTATGGTTGGAGTAACACACTGACCCACACACAAGGAGTAAAAAAATAAAAGAAACTCTGAGGAGATTATATTGCTGTAACTAAGATTACTGTCTCACTTTTAATAGAAGCTTTTTTTTTTTATTAAAATTCCATTTAACTTTCGCCTAAGGCGTTATCTCACCACCGTATCTATTATGATTTGTTACATAGTACTTAAAATCTATCAAAATTTTAAATTCAATTTGATATTGGCAATAATCATGAACATCATAAAAGGATATTTTAACCTACAAATACCATAATATGAAGCCACAAAGAGAAGCGCAGCAGCACTTGACTGAATATACCTAAGAATTCAGTGAATGTGTTCAAAGTGTCAAAAACCCTAGCTCTCTCTCTCTCTTTCTCTCTCTCTCATATTAGTTAATTTAAAGTGGCATAATGTCAACTAAAAATATCACTGCGCTAAGTACGCAGTTCTGATATGCCATTAAGACCCTCTAATCTTGACTAAACTAATATATACATATATATATATATATATATATATATATATATATATATATATATATATATATATATATATATATATAGATATATATATATAATATATAGATATATATATATAATATATATATATATATATATATATATATATATATATATATATATATATATATATATATATATATATATATATATATATATATATATAATATATATATATATATATATATATATATATATATATTATATATATATATATATATATATATATGTGTGTGTGTGTGTGTATGTGTGTGTGTGTGTGTGTGTGTGTGTGTGTGTATAGGGGGAAGGGTGGAGTCGGGGAATGAGTTATTGTTGTTAAGAAGTCTTTCAGGTATTGGAATTCTAAAATCTAATTCAAACTGACAAGGTTCTTCTTTTGCTGTACTGATGTATTCAGCCTGGCTTTGCTACAAAGTGGACAAGAAGTAGATTTGCTCGTGGATAAACTCAATCTTTTTGTAACTCTATAGAATGAAAAGGAGAGAGAGAGAGAGAGAGAGAGAGAGAGAGAGAGAGAGAGAGAGAGAGACTAGACGTTACTGATTAATCAAAATGAAACAACCAGAGAGACAGAATTTTCCACAACGTGCAATAGAAAGTGAGGAAGGGCTCCCCAACTGGGTGTAAACTTTTAACCATTCCCATATTATGGTAAAGTTAATTCGTCTGCCAATGATAATTATATATATTCTGAGGTTTAATGTATTCATGGCTGGGTTTGTATTCCCCCTTGAATATACTGTAGAGATTATTTCCTACACGCCGTTCATGACAATAATTATTTCATGTTGTGGATAAACGCATCTTCTACTTGGCTTAAATTTTCTAATACATTGTGTTAAAGGTTTAAATGTCTTACGGACAGAAACTCCTTTCGCTGGTATCATCATTATCCGTGTGAGGATAACTAAGAGACGGCCGTCCCTATTGTTAAAGAACCCGTCCCAATATTGTAGAAAAGGCTATTTAGAGAAACGTAGTTTAGGGATATTGTCTTTTTAGAGAATTTTTAAAGAAATCAGGATGGCGAAATTCCCTTTAGATTTTGAACTCATTTTAGATATAAAATTCACCTTTTATAATAAATAACAGATAATAATCATGAGTTGATTGCTTTTTTTTTTGCATTGCTGGAGCGGTAACAAGTCACCATACGACATGGAAGTTCAGCGGAAGTCATGAGGTGATCCAAATTACATACGCAATTTTTGCATATACTTTTAATATTAGTGAGAAGTCCAACCACCTTCCTTCTCGGCCACCTCTTGTAATCTGTTAGGCATAGAAGCTACATAGTTTCTGGCGATATGGAGTTGGTTGCGGAAGAGCTCCCATTGTGTTCGACAGTGGTCGATAAGTTTATTTGGTCTCCTCTCTCTCAGGCTCCCAACAATTTACCAAATTATCCCAAATATTCTCTATGGGGTTCATGTCTGCACCCGTACTTGGCCATTCAAGCAATTGCAGATCCTCTCGACCTTGAAACCATTCCTGGACAATTCTGGCCTTATGGTTGGGGCTGTAGTCGTATTGCATGGAACCAGTGGTTATTCAGCAACGGGACCAACGACTTTGCGTGACTTCCAAACCACGTCGAGAGTGAACTTATATCACCAGAAATACACATCTCTGACCCCTCTGTGGAATGCCCCAGAATCGAACCGAAGTGGCACGCCAAGACCATACCAACCACGCCACCGAGGCGCTTGGCTGCAGTCGTGAATGAAAATTAAAGCACCAGGTGGGAAGGGATAATTCAGGAGTTGAAGTGAAGGGAGGAAGAAATCCTGAAGAATTTCAATGTATTTTTCACCAGTGAACCTTCCTTGAATTCTGGTGATATCACCCATACCAGGTAAGGAGATTCAGCCCAACGCGTTCACGGTGATGTGCCAACTCCTGGCCACCTCGTAAATGTTTCTTCTGTGGTATCTGACGGAAAAAATTCAGAATTTTTAACAATTTACGCTTTGCTTTTCGTAATATGGAAAATATTGATATATCGTCTAAGGAAATAAAAAGCTAAGTAACAACCTTGCAATAAGTTATGAATCTTTATTCATCTACAAGGATTATTTATAATGTTTATAATAGCACAATTAAGCGCAACTATAGCCTGTCTACTTATGGGAATGTTGTTTCGTATTCCGGGAAGTAAAAATAATCACTAATAACTAGTTCAACAGGACCAAGGCAACTGTAATTTGTGTTTCATTATTTCACAGGTTCATAGGTAAAATAAATAAATAAATAAAATAAAATAAAATAAAAAAGCTGTTTACCCAAGTCGGTCAAATTCCCAGTGTCAGCGTGTCCCCTTACCCATTTATTCACTGTTGTAGGGGAGATGGCAAGACGCTGATCAATAACATGCATTGAAAGCCCAGTTTCTCGTAGAGTGACGATCTGCGCTCCGAGAGCTATATATTGTTTTTGTCTATTCATTTGGAGACTATTACGAATAATAGCAGACGTAACCTATCAGGGTTTATACAGCACCTCAGTCTGGCCAATCAGTGAAATCGTTATCACTGAATATAGTGATATATTATATCATATGACTACTGGGACAGATTGTTTCAATGGCTTTTGTCTGGCATTTAAACATCTCAGATCATTAATGTCATTGATAACGTTTAAAATTCTGAATGTCTTCATAATGACAAATTGTTAATTGCCTGTTTGAAGCACTGTTTACTAAAGCCAGTGCTGTTCCTCTCTTAACGTGAATTCCACCAATCAGCTTTCGAGCTGTTTTAGTGTATAAGTGGTTGGAGGAGTCCGCATTGATTGCCACAGGGCCGAGAGTTATTGAACAGGTGTCCGGTTGTCTTCTCCAGAACAATCGAACATTCAAGAACATTCAAAGAAATGTAAATTTAAGATAGAAAATAAACATTTTAGAATCATTACACGGGCTTCTTCCCCTCAACAGCTTACTGTCTTCGAATCGCTCTTCATATAAACAATAGTCCCAAAATTAAACAACCAAACTACCTCTGCCCTCTTTACCTGGCATAACTGTATTTACTCGGGACCTTTCACTTGGAATAGTAATTGTCTTAGTATTTTAGATTTTTTTCTTTTTTGAAATTTAAATGTAAGTTGGACTTTAGAATTTCTCTTTTTATTATATTTTATGTGTGCTTATCATTTTACAGTTATGATGATGGGACTCGACCCCGAAACTTCTATTAATAAATCCTTTCTAAATTACCAGAAGACGTTTCCCTTGCTTCCTTAGTCAGTCGTTCAGCCATACTATCATCACTATATCACGTCTCAAATGTACTCCCGTCGATGCTTGGTACAACGGGCCACAAATATATGTAAAGAATCCTTAGCATATTGTTCAAAACTCACCTATCTGGCAAATGAGAAATTTCCTTTATTTCTCTTGTTTTTACTACATAATTTAAATATTTAATCTAAGTGAAGACAAAGAAAAAACGTGTCTCTTGTCACAGCTATAGACTTTTCTTACGAAACATTTCTGAATACTTAGAGATTTTAGTCCAGCAAAAGAGCTGAGAGCCCTACAGGTATAATTGATTTCCTATATCTAACGCTGAAATAATTCCGATATGATTACAATAATAATGATGAAGATGATGACGGATAATTATAGCAATTCTATTATATCTTATCCTTTTTGTTTGTTTTGCATAAAAGATCAACTTTTGTTCACTGGTCAGGGCACTCAAAGTTGAAGGTGATCTAATGATAGGGCGGTTCAGGGTCGATCACTTCCATAATAAATCAACTAAGAGTATTCAGATACATTGTTAATCAGATTTTCTTTTCATGCTTATATAAAAAAAAACCTTTAATAAGAAAATAGAATTGCTATCAATTTACAATGCAAATTTTACTCTGTATACATCTCATGAATATATAACATGCTCTGAATTGTTACATGATTGCATAGGATTTCGTTCAAAATTCTCGAACTGGCAACCCATCATGCTCCATATCAATCTCTTAATTCAGTGCGAAAACACAAATATTTCATACAATAAAGCCACGCTATGTTTTATAAGAGTGAAATATGTCATAAATTTCATAACCGGAAGAAAATAATACCCGCACGTTCTAGGTATATTAAGTCTGCCGAGTTGTTTACCTAAATAAGAGCGCCTTGCGCATGACGTCACGTGAAAGAACGAGTGTTGCCATATTTCCCATGTCAGTTGCCAGTTTCTTTTTATGTTCCTTATTTTTTTCACATATAAGGGCAGTTAAACTTCAAATTCCTTAAAAACAACACCAAAAATGTATTCAAATTTCTTCTTAAGGTATCTCACCCTAAAACAAGACTAAATTTTGCAAAAAATTAAATATCTTCACCGGGAACATCAACACTTGTGGATAGACCTCCGCCATGATTGGATTGGAACACAAATACGTCTCTCATAAAGCTTAATTGTAAGAAAGATTTTTCAGACGCCATATGGAGTTGACTTTGTTAATCTTATTGATCCAGAAACTTTGGTCACTTTTGAGTGTCAGTCCTCTTTTGCCCTAAATGAGGACACTGCGTTGAAATTTTTTTGTAATGTAGCCAATAAAGTATATATCGCAAAGATTCTTCCTCAACTACATCAGATGTTGACTTCGAATTATTTGGGTCACCTGAAAAATTGGCCATATCCTTTGGAGTGGTGTCTGTATTGCTCTCAAATTCTAGATCCAAGTCTGTCTATATTTTGAGATATGATCTGGTTATACAAATTTCTCACGCAAGTTTACACTCATTATAGGAATTGGCTTTGTTTGATGTATTTCATCGATACCAACTCAGCTGATAAGTAATCATTATTTTCATGCATTTTATTTACGTTTGTTTTATCGCTGATTAGTGCAAAGTTCTTACCGAGAAGTAGCTTTCTAATACTAAAGTTATAGTTAACAGCTCCCGGGTTATCATGATGTCCACTCATCTGTCTTCAACACCCAAAATAATATTGTATGGGGTCCTGATTCCATTTCCATGTTGATATATATTCTACATTATAGTTATTTATTAACATCTCATATAGACCCACTCATGAGTGACACGATAAGATCAAGCCCTTTTGGAAATGGTAATGTGCTTGATCTTCCGTTGCATACCATAATTTTTTGTCATTACATTAATAATTTTACATAGAAGAGTCTTCTGGTTATCTAAGTCAGTTCCATATGCATTCATTGATTTTACATCTCCAATAATGCATGATAACTTCATGAGATCAAACCAGTCATGGATCACAGAGATAAATTCGACAGTAACCTTCCAGATACTGCTTCCCAACAACCCCATCTCACAAAAATATTTTATAGACCTAACATATTTTAAACGCTTTAGTTCAGCTTTTCCAAGTTTATACGAATTCCACTAAGCTTGTGATCTAGACCATATTCTTACTTAACATTTCCCTTATACAAGAATCAGAATTAAATCAATATCCAATCCTCAAAAAAAAATGGCTCTTAGTTTTAAAATGATTTCTTGTCAGTTTTATCATACGTGGGATATTGGCAAATGCGAGTATTTCCCTATCATGACATGGATTTTTTTTTCTATTGCAACTTGCATTAATTTCATTGGGTCTATCCCAAAATCCTTCCATAGTTTATGATTATTTGGCACTATATCAAGAACATATGCAATTACAGGGTAGCCTGCTCTCCACTTCCAGTCATTCTTAACACCATCTCATGAACACATGCTTTATCAAAATCATACAAGAGGAGTTGTCTCCATTCAGCGGTCAGACCATTCAGCATGATAACCTGAACTTTTCAACAAGGTTTATTTAATCTATATGTTCTTTTATCATAATTCCAGTACTTTGCGATGTTCATTTCATCAAAAGATATTACGACTAGCCTTTCTTCTATAGTTAAAGTTCCACCTTTCTTTTCATTAATGAGAAAACTGATGCCTATATATACCTGGCTCACAAGGAAAACTTCTTTAGAAGTCTTTCGCGTGACGTCATGCCCCCTACTGTGAGCCAGGTAGCCTTCGCGGCGTCTGACCTAATATACCTAGACCGTGATTACCCGTAGCTAAATTTCGGAAAAAGTCACGAAACGTTCCCAAAACTATCGTTCTCTCGTCGCCGATATGTTTGACAAGGGAATATCATCATAACAACGAAATTATTACTATAGCTAGAACGAAGCCGCTGATATCAACGGGTGGGCGGAGCCTGTATGATGCAACCACCTGCGATATAGGTCTATAATGAGCAGCAACAGTGCAACTATCTGGTAAATACTTATTTTACATTTGTTAGAGGATTATTTCGATTTTCGTAAAATTGACATTATTTATGTCATATTTCTTAATAATTTCAAAAATTATTGATTATTAACAAATATCCGCCCATGCAATTATTGTTTGTTAAAGCCAAGACGTGGTCCCTGAGCCTAGGTGTGTTAGATTTCTTTACTATAAATACATTACACTTCGCATTTACATCTCATTATTGACAATTCTTGGCCAGAAATAATAGTAGAGTTCCCACAGAGGAGGTCCTATGACCGTTTTTCCGGGACCAAGGTTTGAAGGTTGGCTTTGTTCAATTTGAGGGTGCTGATTAAAATGAGCTGGAGTACACCTCGTGAAATTGTGGACTAACTCGGCCAGACGCAGAATTTCAAAATGGCGGCCGCACACTTCCACAATATATAACAAAAATGAATATCTTTGCTTCTACATGCACTGTTTTTATGATTTTTGGATGTAAACATATGTTTTGAAGGTCAAGGATGTCATATATTACCATTTCAAATTTTTTTTAATGTTTATTCAAAAAATATAAAATAAAGCTTTTGGGGGACCAAATTCAAGATCATCGTTGAGTAACATCTGGAAACTAGCAAAAAATAAATTTTCTTCTCACAACTTTATTGGGAGTGAATCTGTCCTTGAGCTAGGACAGTAATATGATAAAAGATTAATGTACTTAAGACAGTCATAATGAAAAATTTCATATTTTGACTATGGCAATGATATTACAGTTTTAAATGAAATAAAGATCACCAGATTTATCTCCACTGAAATATATATATGCAATCCTTCAGTCACTATCTTAGTCGCTTGCTCCGGAGTCACAAACGCCATCATTACCTTCAGCCTCATCATCACCATGCAATAATGTTTTTGTTCAATCAAGACATGCAAACATTTTGGGAGTGCATCCAGGGTATATTTAACTGGCATATATATACTGTCTTTCAGTATCCATTTATGGTTGGTAGGATCTAGTGGTGCACCTAGCTTGTCATTGTGTAGATGAATGTAAACTTGGCAGTTTATTCACATCACATGCAGATTTTGAGAATCTGGATTTAGCAGGATGCGGAACATGGGCTTGCTTTTCATCTGACCCCACTTCAGTGCTCTGGCTTCACCTAAAGTTTTATACTGATTGTGTGATTATAGATGTTTCTAATAGTGAATGTGGCCATTGCCTGAAGCAACTTTTGTGTCACTGGAAGTACTTTGCCAACATCTTTCAAAAGATTGTGTGCTCGCTGAGTTTCCATTCCTTTGTAATAAACTTTTTTTTCCATGTCCATAGAAGCCAGATATTGCATCGGATCCACTGTGGATGTGTAATGGGGTTAATATTTTAGCTACATCATCAGAGGAAAGGTCTCTGCAGCTGATGATTTTGTATTTCCGTTTGATAGCAAGGGTCCCCTCCAGTTGATGTGCAACATATGCAGAAAGAATAATCAATCACAACTCTACATTTTTTCTGCTTTTCAGATCTGTGAATAGATGAAGAACAGGATTGTCTGCCTCAATGTGACTACATTCCAATTCTTGCCTGATGGAGTACACAATTTCTCTATGATTCTTTGCAAGCTTGGTGAACTCATCCTTTAGAAACTTTTGCACCCCTTGTTTGTTTCCCTGATTGCTGAACAGAATCAGAAGGTCCTTGCATTTGGATTTCTACAGTAAATAACGAAAAAAAAATATTTCTGCATAATCACCCCATAAGAGGGCACACCCATCGGCTTTCTCACAATCTTCTGCAGGGGAATGTAGTGATCTGCAAAATATCAACTCTCTGCATGTTTAATTTCTCATCTAATTTGATTTTTACACTGTCTTCATGGTACCACGGATGTTAATTATGTGTAAACATTCATCTGCCATGCAAAACTACATCATTTGTGCGGGTATAAACTTCTCTTCACCACATTCTGCCAGCTAAATTACCAATGCCATTGATCTGTTTTCCATTGCATCTGTCTTTGTCACTTTGCCTGGGACTGAATCCCAAAACGGGAGGTTGGCTGAAAGTGTATCTGAACATCTGTGTATAGTAACATCAAATGTGTTTTCAGTGGAAACATCCATTCTCTGAAGAATGGAGTCACTCTTGTTTCACTGTCTTCGTGGGCACTTCCAAAGCCTTGTACAGAGTCACCTGAGGTGACAACACAAGAGGCCATAGCTCAAGTCAAATAGATTACAGTCAAACTCAATGATGCAACTGTAGGTCTTTGACTACCTCTTCATCAATTGTCAAACAACGGCGGATATTATCAATATGATTCTGAGAAGAGGTCTTCATCTGTGCCAGTGTGTGAAAAGCTGCCCTTACTCTGTTGACTGAGTTCATGTTCCTCGCAGTAGTTAATAGCATCTTCTCATTCCTCAGAATTTTCAACCAGCCAGCCTTCATCTTGGAACCTTTGTTCTTCGTTATTTCAGTCCATAGGTTTAGAGGCAAACATGGATCCATAGTATCATCATTCGCAATGAAGCCTTGAATTCATCAGAGTTCCTTGTTTTCACTGCATGGGTATTCAACATCAGAACTTCTACCATGGACATGAAACTCAACCATGGAACTGTTAGATGTCTCGGCACTCTAGAATACTTGTTCCACAAAGGAAACAATATCGGGCGAGATTCCAGCTCTGAGTAGACTTGCTGCTTCTGCTCTGGAGTTGTTGAGAATTCCTGAAGTATGGCAATCTTATTTGTACTTTTAGACGGACACACCATCCTGCATGCTTTTCCTGATCATCCGTTGACTCAGAGCTTCATATATCAACAGAAGACTTCTGATGTTACATTTATAGTGTTCCTCACAAAGTGCCTCTTCTACTAAACCTTCAACAGTGACCTGTGCAGCAACCAGTATGTCAGACAACCCAGAATTATCAAACCGTTTATAAATAGCAGACATGAATGTGCACTGTGTCTGAAAAGGCCCAAGGAATGGCACAATGTCTTTGAAGGATTTAGAATTTTCATTCCTCAGTTGCATCATTAGTGCATACACTGGTTGATCACCATCTAGCACAAGGAATGGCATTCGTTTCTTATCAGCTGCAGCAACCATCCTGCACATCACTTCGTGGACTACAGATATCTGTGGAGGCTTATGAAATGTTAGGAAATAGTATGGCTGCACAGTAAACCGAAACCCATATACTGTTTCACACCTATATAGATGATGCTATTGCGGTGCTAAAGTCTTCAGAATGTCCCATGATTCAGGGATACTATTGGATCTGTTTTCATCACAACCCTCACCACAGAGGATGCACTTGGGGCTTTTTTCTCTTTCTCATGTCTCCTTTTTTTTACATTTTCCCATGGACAACATTGGTATGACTCATTCAAAGATTTGTAATAGATGAAAAGTGTGTTAGAACATAGAGTCACTTCAATTTACATAAAATCTATGCAACCTAACCTTTAAAGTTGTCCTCCTGGTCTTCTTTCCAGTCAGCTGGCGGCCATCTCGTATTTTTGCTGTAAAAACTATTAATAAAACATTTTTGGTTCCAATTCATTTGTTTAACAAAATATTATGCTAATAAATGAAATCTTTGTCCTAAAAAAAATTTTTTTTATCCAAAAATCATAAAAATCAGACATGTAGAAGCAAAGGCATGCAATTTTTTACAAACTGGTAGCCGTGTGGCGGCCATTTTGAATGTTTGCATCTGGACGAATTAGCCCATATTTTCACGAGGTGTACCCCAGCTCATTTTAATCAGCACCCTTAAGTTGACTGAAACCAACCTTCAAACCTTGGTTCCAGAAAAACGGTTACAGGACCCTGACTGTAGGAACTCTACTAATATGAAGTTCTATACATTCTTACACTTCAAAAGTGAGCAGAAGGACTTTTAGGAAAATCATATTTATAAATCAGTTAAAAAACAAGTATTCCATAGGCCTTTATATTAAAACAATAGATGCTTTGGTTAAAAGCCATCTTTTCCATATTATTCAAATCATCACTCATGTTTTATTCTTCATCTATACAAATAAATTCTTCAGTAACAAAGATTACATCTCAGAAGGCTTAAATTATTTCCCTAGAACCATTATTCATTTTGCAGCATACAGGCAGATTGAACACAGCCTAAAACTTCAACATCCAAAGAAAACTTATAATTCATATTCCTACTTGGAAAATGTTATTATGACTGTTGAGCTTATTAGGTATACTGTCATGATGCTGCAGAGGTAGCTAGGCTGACCATCCCGAGGAACATCGCTCTGTCATTGATAACTGTGCTAACCTTACCACACTGTGCTTTGAGTTAAGCAATGTAAATATTGTATTATATTTGTATAACTACGGGGAAAATACTGATAGCTGTGAATTCTTAAACTTATCGACATGTATGACATTGGCAATAAAAAAAAGGAAAAAAAAAGTTTAACACTACCTAACAACGTTACATTGAGTCTGACATTTTGGACGATACAAAAATTATCATGTAGCCTCATATTTGAGCATGACTGTACAAACTAGGAACAGCACAAAAATAAAGATGCAAGGGAATACATATATAAAAGAAAAATATATAAACAATAATTAATGTGCTTTTATTAATATGTACTAAAATGTAAAAAAAAAAAAAAAGTTTAGACACGCAGGGATTTTCATAGTTAATCATGTCTACAAAACTAAAAAAGTGGACACCAGACATGGAAGGGAATGCTACAAGAAAATAAACTGTTTCCTTTAGCATTCCCTTTCCATGATTCGCACCAAAAAAAATATATTTTTGCAGACACGATCTATTGTAAAAAAAAGAAAAAAAAACAGGCTTGTCTTAAATTTTTTTTTTTTTTTACTTGTTAGTGCATTTTAATAAAAGTTTGTTTGAATTTTTTTAAAACTCTTTAGTTTTGACAGAAATTGTAACAGATTTTATGATTCTAGTTAACGATACTGAATGGGAATTCTAGCAAGTCAAGAAGGTATGGAAAATCTGAAGAGCTATTCACTTCGTACAAATTCTGAGATACTGGGAGAGGTCACTGTAGGGGCACTAGAGGTCACTGTTGACCTACTGAACATTTAAAGTTGTATTGTCACCAGGATTGAGTAACCAAGATAATTTTAAGTCCATCCAACAAAGGGATAAGGTTGATAATTGAGTTACAAGATCTGACCAAGACAATTAAACAAACAAACAAAAAAGCAGGCTAAATAAAAGCATATGAAAAGTTATCTGTTTTCATAATTTATTTGTAACACGTATTAGGTTTATAAAAGCAAATTATTAATTACATCAATTAGTTACATAGAAAGCAGTTTTTTAAATATCGAAAGTTATAAATAGCGCAAATGTATCTAAGACCACTAGATTTTCCAAAGAAATTAATGTCCATTTGCTCTCTGCGAACAATAACAGCTTAAACTATATCATGCTGCTTATTACAATTACTTGGCAAAATTCCCAGAGGGATGATTTATCAATATTACCCAAAAGTAAGTTATGTACTTAGTGTCATAAAGCAATTAAATTACACCTTACTGACCTAAAGCAAGTTCTGGGAATTTTCCAAGTTACTGGATTGTCAGGTGAGAGTTAAATAAAGTTTTCGAATGTTATTTGCTTTTGTCAGTGACATCGAACGTCAATTTCAGTACTAAAGTTGATATCCAAATACATAACTTAGTCATGCTGCATATAAGTAAATCATCGATATATGAATAAATTTTTCTGTTTACTATGACGCTAAGATCAACGACAGCAATGAAATTAACAATATGATGAGAATTAAGGTTGTGTCACTATATGACATGCTCCGAGCCTTTTAAAAATCAATGGAATTCAATATTAGGCTCTTATACAACATTATGTCCTAGATATTCTGACAGAATATTTTATTAATTGTTCGTCACTTTGCTGGATGTTTCTTTTCGAGTTACATTTATAAAATTACTCTGAAATTGCACCAGTTTATGCATCATATCTTTTCTCAATCACAAGTGCCGTCTTTTTAAGTAGGATATCATATCAATATAGCTCTATATAAAATAGTCAGAGTTGTAACAGAGTTATATAAGATTATACCTGTTTATTTTTTTCATCTTTCCTAGAATTTTTTTAACATATCTGGTGTATTTTTGATACATTATGTCATAAAAAAATTCTTTCCTATGTTCCTTATAGTACTTGGAAAAAGGAAAATTCAAGGAAAGCTAAATTATCATTATAATGACAATTGGAGTGGTCAGACGGCGTCGGGCATGAGGGTATTTTATGTGCTGAAGAAGGATTCGGCAATGTAAAGCGGGAGATCAAAATGTAAAAAGATAAAAAGATGTGCGAAAGAGAACAGTGTGAAAGGCAACTGACAGAAAATAGTTACTTGGCAACCGCTTCCGGTGTGAGACGTTCCAAGGACAAACACTCTAAGAAGTCAATCTTGCAAAAATAACTATGAAATCAACAGATAATAGGAAAAAAATACAAGATATTCCAATCTGTATTATTTTGACTATTATCAAATGTAGCCATTCGGTATATAACTACCCGCAGGCTATTAAATTTGCGGGTGCGCGAATATCCTAAAACGATAGCCTTACTATGTTATGGGATCATTTTCCAGCTTTAGGGTTTTGGACGATGTACAATTTAGAATATAGATTCTAGCATCACTTAACTAATCCACATAGCCCTGGAATTTCTCATATGTAATAATGTAGTGGCATGGATTGTAAAAAATAAATGTATATAAAATTCAATTAATACACCTAAATGTTCTGGTATTATACTTCCATCTCTCTCTCTCTCTCTCACTAAGAAGACATCGATCTGTAAGACCGGTACCTCACCACCCTAGGTAGAACATTGGTCTCACAGACCCACCACTCTCTTTGTGTAATCTATAGAACAAATGGAGAAATAGATGGAAGTATCCCCACCACCAACATCCTCCCTTCATGGACTTGTAAAGTTACAAATTTACTAAGGGGGATAGTGCTACAAGGTATCTAGAAGGTATTGTTCTGCGAATCTGCCTGAGCAGGAAAACAAACATTTTAGCCCAACAAATTTGGCAAGATTGTGATAATGAATTATTTTCTCAACAACACCAACACAACCAATAGAGTCAGCTGCTTCTATTTAGTAACGTAGTTAAAAAGCTGAAAATGATGCTTGAAGAAACCTTACATTTCTATTTTTGGACTATTCCACGAAAACAATTTAAACATGAAATATGTCTTTTGGCGTGGATATCTCCATTTGATCATTCTGTCCTTAGCCAACTATTAGCTTCAACACTAATCTGTATATTAAGTTTTATATCTCCATATATCTTCTCCCGATTTCATATTCTATTAGTGATCTACCTGACGTCCATCTAACTAATCACGCGTTAGTCATTTTTGTACATTTAATACGGCAGAATATCTTTGCTGCAGTTACAATGGATTAGTAACTGTATTTACTATTTGAAAGTGAAGATCAGTCTCAGTTATGCCTGGGTTTCGGTATAAAAACATATTATGTCTAAAGGATGATGATCCAGTAGGATGACGTTCGATAAAAAAAAAAGAAGTTCACTAAGTTAATAATAAACAGTTGTCAGATATAAGATTTATCTACAGATTCAAGTGCACTGCATTTGCAGGTTTTCACTTTAATTGTGCAATGTGCAAACAAATTTTTTGTGTGGATTGATGAAAACTGTTTTCTGTAACAAGGAGACTTTTTTCTATAAGTGAAGCTATGAAATATAATCATTTCAAATGACCAAGAAAAATATAATATTTACTTTTATTTCCGTTTTCCTTTATTCGTATTTAGACATTTAGATAATATACGTTCAGAAAATATATATACCAGCATTTTACGTAATTCGATATCATATCCAAGGACGTATTCGTGTTAAAAAGATATAAGAACTTCAGAAACTGCAACACGCATCGTTAGCTCAAGCTAACGAAACGCATTGTTTAATGTATGAGATCGTAAAAAGAAATTTTTTTTCAATATAAGCCTTCATTTTTTACCTTTTTTTTTCCCCATACCTTCAATATGTTTTGCTTTATTCATCCATGAATATAGATTATTGGGGGTACTGCTGAAAATGCGCCACTAAATGTTCAATATATATATATATATATATATATATATATATATATATATATATATATATATATATATATATATAGTTCTCTCTCTCTTTTACAGTGTTTTAACGATTTTTTTAACTTTTAACTCTGCTTTTCTTTTTAAACCATTAATTTTTAATTACCTTGTAATTTGGTGAATTCCTTTTTATAATGTATTTACTTTTATTGTTCACAGACTGATGATGCACCGAGAATTGTGTGCGAAACGTTTTTAACAAACTATGGCATTCTATTAATGTATCATGGTACCCCCTGAAGTAATTATATATACTATATATATATGTGTGTGTGTGTGTGTGTGTGTGTGTGTGTGTGTGTGTGTTTCTGTGTGTGTTTCTATATACATAAACATATACATATAACGTTGTTTATTCCATAATGATCTCTTTGACCATTTGTAAACAATAAAGCAGATAATAAGGTTCGAGGCATGCGTACATGATTAACATGATCTCATTCTTACATGAAATGTTCATTGAGTTACGCTTATACACCATCTGTTTTATATCTACGACAAAATAAATGGTACCCCTAGAAGGAAATAAATTTTCCTCTCAACAAGAAGGAAGGGCTGGCCGTATCCAATTAGTGCCATTAAGAGTTTTGAAGAAGATGAGCTAAGAAGAGAAGTGAGTGGGCGTCGCGTGGGGCCACTTCCGTCTCTCCACCTTTGGCACGAACATCTCACAGAGCCACTAATTGACTCCTTACCTTTCATACTCCAAAACTTCTCTCTCTCTCTCTCTCTCTCTCTCTCTCTCTCTCTCTCTCTCTCTCTCTCTCTCATCTGACCCGCCCCTATATTTTTTTTTTATATGCTCTGAAGGTTTCAAACGCTCATTATATTACACTATTTTTGCTTTTGTTTACATTTATAATTCATTAGCATTATCTTAACCTTTTATATCATTATTATTACAATTTAAACATTTATCTATTCTAGGCTTCAGCAATAAAATCCACTGCTAACTTGAAATAAACCACATCCTCTATTTACGAGATGCGTTTAAAATCGATTCCTTGTGTAACTCTAATTGCTACAACCAATATTTGAAATATGAGTCACTCCACATACTTTAGTCACAAAATTTCAGGGGTCCATTATTTAAAATATTGATTTGTTTAACACCGCATTTTACAATTCCTAAAATTCCATAGCATTTATCTATTTAGTCATTAGCTTCACTATATGCTTATGGATTAATACCAAAATACTTCTCGAAAATACAGATTTGTTGGTTTAGACCAAAATTGTGTAAAATACGTGGCTGACATTTGATCTACTACAACTGCAACCTTTGTATTGTATGTAGTATGAGCTAACATCATTGTAATACAATCACCAATAGCATTCTTAAAAAAATGACAAGTCGGTGTCAGCTGATGTGCCCTTGAAACACATCTTTAATAAATATTTTGTCACGGTAATACTGCTAATGATATCGATTGCTGATTGGTTTAATCCCATCTTCTTCTAATGTACATAAATAAACATTAAATTCTAAGTACTGAACTTGACTATATGTAACACGCGGGATTAGAAAAAAAAACAATAAATAACCATAGTTTTTTTCGTTACTACAGATACAACGATATAACACCTAAGCTCCAGTATGAAATACAGATGAAAGTTTACGAACTGCCAGAGGCAGAAGCGGACCGCGGGAAATGATGTAACTTGATTTTCGGATTTAGAGCTTTGGCTGAAACTAGAATGCTTTCTCTTTTAGTGCTGCAAACTAACCCCATATTTTTCGAGTAGATGATCTCTTCAGTGGCACAAATTATACCCTGTATTTTTGGAAAGAGTAACTATTCAGGGGTTAGAAACTGACGGATTCCACCCTGGAACGTGCTAGCGAAATTTGTTATAGCTCTCCCAATTAACCCACCACACTGCAAATTTTTACGGACTTTATGCAAAAAGAATAGTGGGTATGGTCGCTATATTAGCTATAAGTTCTGATGGAGTTATGATAGCTTCACGTTTTTCATACCAATGGGAAGAGGGAACTTTAAGTTATAAACTTTTGTTCTAATGATGACCGAGAAATAAAAAAAAAAAAATGCTCCTTTTGACATGATCAGGAATACAATAAAAGTATCTGTTTGTTATGAAATGTTTTTAAAATGGTGTTTGTATCTTTATTTCAAATAATTTTAAACTTGAATTAAATCTAAATCTGTTTATAATCATGAAGTTATAGCCTTTTGTTAGAATTGCAGGTTGTAAGCTTCAATGGCATGGATTCAAATTTTGATCTGCAAACAACCTCCAGCGATTATTTGATAGTAATTTGTACATATTCTAGGGCAAGAACTTTTCTGTGAAATCCCCTGTTTGTCATCCTGATCTGTCAAAACTTTAGCCCTTTGCAGCTTGTAAGGAAAGGCAAAATTTCATCAGCAAAAAAACTTTACAAAATTCTGTAGGTATTTCTGCAGGTGGAATTCCAATTTTGTACTATAAGAGCTATAAGTATCCATACTACAGCCCATATCATATCAAAAGTCATGTCAAGAAATCTAAAGCTAGTAGTATAGAAAGCTCTGGTGATGGTAATAAAGAATTGCATACTTCGGGTGATGGTTCAGCTTTTTCACTAACTAGGTCTTTTACTTATACTTTTGATTGGAAAAATAAGTCTTTTGTGTGTAGGTAGTTATTACTAACCAACCTGGTTCTTTCAACATGTATCTAAAAATGTTGCAGCAGATTTCATGGTGTTGTCAATGGTGGTCTGGTTGCAGTGGAAGCACTGTCTCACTGACAGAAATTGCTATGCATTAGCGACAGACATATAACTAAAGCAACACAGCTCTGAGAGTGGGAATACTAAGAGCCCATACCAGGACATTATCAGAAGAGTACTTGATGATATCAAACCTGCAAATTTGCAAAAAAAAACAAGCATTTACTTTGAAAACTTTAATATCCCGATTTCAAGCACTTGCACTGGGAGATGGGCTTGAAAATATTCAAACATATAAACCGTCTAATTTGAAGAGGCTATTCACACAAAAATGTTCAGAAACTGTATTTATACCACAGCCTGGAATGTCAGATTTTGTTTGTGACGCTATAATACCACTTGAGATGCCCTGAAAGAGATTGGCACGCTTGTATCTCTGAATAATAAACCTTTAGGTGAACAATTAATGAAGTGAATTTCATGAAGGCTTGTTCGTTGCCAAGTTGACACATGGCAAGTTCAGCAATTTCTGGCTTGACTATACAGTATGTACAACAGAAAACAAAACACTTATGGGTAATGGTGGAATAATTGGTTTGATGTGTAACGGAAGTACACGAATTCACTGGTCCATCACACGTCCTGTGACTGCAGCATACTCCACTAATTTCACTAAGATGCTGCAAACCTCACACAAGACACATGGAGAGTAACATAAAGTCGAGCGCAGATCCATATCTGAAGCAAAGGAATAGAGATGTCGAAAATATGAACACAAGGTTTGGAGGAACATTAAAGGACCCATATTAGTCTGTTGAATCTGTCAGAACTCTTGACAAACTTTTCTACTGGATGTGTACCACCACCCACAATCGAGGATAGCATGTTGGAGTACTGGAAAAAGGATCCAATATGTTATCTACATTCATCCATGAAAGGGTTGTATCTTCTGAAGATGGAAGATACGAAAGTTTCTATGAATCACTAGCAAGATTGAATGTGAAAACAATGCATGATATGAACAGTTCAGTGATAGTACTTAACAAGAAGATATCCCTCAATGTAGAAGTCATGTACCTCAGATTACTGGTAGTGAATATATTGCAAAAAGTCCCAATCCAAAGGGCTCTTTCTTCTGAGAACTCATCATTGCCTCTCGGTGTGTTTGCTGATAGTGGCTTGTCCCTGTCATGCGTCAAATCACAATTTAGGCACAAACTTGAGTCACTTTTACCTGAGGAAAAAACTTTATCTGTAACTGGATCAGATACCGTTATTTTTGATGGTCACGCCATCATCCAAAGGATTCCAGGGCCACATGTCACATAAACAGCTGCATTCAACAATATGGCATCCAGTTTTCTTCATCATGTTATGTATATCTGTGGCCAACATGGAAATATGAAACAGATTCTCATAATATTTGACAGATATGATGAAGACGGCATAAAGAATATCGCTAGCAGAAAAGAGTTGGCCATAAATGTCAGAAATACTATGTTCAACTAGATCTGCAAATTCCCAAGATGTGGACCACAAGTTACATCTTGCAAAGCACTGCAAAGACTACATAAAAGAATATGCTGGAAGTGTACTTGAGGGTGATCAAGTGGACTACACAAGTTGTAGTATAGCAGATAGAGCTGTAAAATAAACAAACAACAGCCGGTATTATTATCTGCCATAGGTTCACCTCAAGAAGAGGCTGATCGTAAAATAATTCTGCACTCAATTAAAATGGAGAAATAAAACTAAACCGATATCAGTCAACAGCCTAGACACGGATGTTCCTGTATTGCTTCTACATCATCAAGGGAATATAAGCGCAGAAAAAGTTGTTCTTTCTGACAAGGCCTACTGAAAAACATACATCACCCACTAGATATGTAGTTATGCATCTGTTGTATGAGAGCATCAACATTATTGGAAAGGGAAAGGCATTCAAAACTATGATAGAAAACCTTGGATTTCATCAGTCTCTCAAAAGCCGTGGAACAACTCAACTTTTAAGCAGGGGTGATAAGCAAGTTTGCATAAATTTTGTTGGAGCACTATATGGAAAAACAGGTTATGATTCTATAAATATGTTACGTTGTATAAAAACTGCAAAGAAAATTGTCCATGGGAAACTTTCTGCCATAGAGGACAGCTTCCACCATGTGCTCCGTACCGTTTACCAGTTCATGATGCGGCTACAGGCATCCAATACAGACCTACAGATGCCTAATGCAGTCTGATTTGGATATTACATTGATATGTCAAATTCGCTTTGTCCTTTATAATGTCTCAGTCAGGTCTATTTTTATCAGCTCTCAAAAAGGATCCTTTACATTAATCATATGTGCCACGACTGTTATCTTTTTCTGATATATTTCCAATAAAACATGTTTGTTATTTTTGTTCCTTATCAAAGGCTTCTGCATTTCAAAAGGAACTAATACCATTCATAACTTTACATGTACAGTCAGCCTGATTCAACTGAATTCACATTATCATTTTATGTCCCCTTTCGGTGAAAATGATTTTTCGTGAAAATTTAGAAATTTTGAACTTTGCCTATAAGCGTTTTTTTTTTCTTTTTGTATTGACACACTATGAAAAATCTAGATGTTATGATGAAATCATTATTGGTGAGCAAAACAAAATAAATGCACACTATATTGCTCTCTAATTATATTGAGAGTGAAAATGTTGTTCTCTAAATATTTTTAGACTAATTGTGATTTTGAGTCTTCCAGTGACCAGTTTGGACTATGTATTCAGAATTTTGGCACGTTTTATCTACCATCAGATATCAGAATATTCTCCCTTTCAAATGATATCAGTATTGTACAAATATGAAAATGCTAATATAGCCATCATGCCCACTAATCTTTTTGTGAGAAAGTCCGTCAAAATTCGTAGTTCGGCGAGTTACTTTGGAGGTCTGTAAAGAATTTCACCTGCACTTTCCTGGGTGGCATCCGCCAGTTTCTAACTCCTGAATAGTTACTCTTTCTAAAAATATAGGGTGCAATTTGTGCCACTGATTAATCCACCTACCCGAAAAATATGTACATTTTTGGGGTTTGTTTGTAGCACGCTTACCTCAAAGTAGCCGACTGAGCTCACCTAAGGAAAATATTTTTTAATAAGGCAATATATATATCACGGTAACCTTCTTTGAGGAGTACGAAACTATTTTAGATATGTCCAAATACTTTTAACAACTATGGTTATATGCATTTTATAACACTACTTCGGGTTATTTACTTACAAGTATATATCCCGTTAATACTACAAGGTCTAACATACATATTTCAGATAAGATTGTTTTCTTTATGATTTTTTCTCTAATTAAAAGAAAGTCATTACGTAGTCCATGAATTTATAAAAGAGACAACTGACCCGGTCAGAACTAACAAAATTCCTACTTAGTCCGCGTGTTGCATACTTTATCTTTGCCTTTCTTTCATGCTCATCTTAAGAACCTTCCTTTTTATTGCTTGTCACATGACAGAAAGTACAAATCACGTCATAAGAATAAAGTCGGTCGGAACTGCAGTGCACTGGGCGAAAAGGGTAAGGCTACAGTATCTCTGAAATTACAGAAAACATAAGAGAGCTTGCTATTAACAAAGCCATGTGTATATCGATGTATAAATGTTGCGAAAAGATTAATCTAAAATTAGAATAAATAAAAAAAAACATGTATAATGTACGTACTTACTTCTACTATGCGATCAAGTATTGTAAATGCGCTTCCGTTTTTATCACATTCAGTAATTTACTGAATACAAACCCAGAAAATCGTGTAACTAACGTTGGGCTCTGAATTCAGGTATCGGTCTATTATTTTGGTGACTGATATACATTGTGAGTGGGCAAGTGTGGTTTGAGATAAAATCAGCATGGGCCTGCATACAAGAATGCATTCCCCTTCTCCGTTATTAAACACAGCGAAAGCTTTCCATCACTGAAAAGCATTTGCAAATCCAAATATGAGAAATAGAATATCTTTTCTTGGGTGCACGTTCAGGGATGTCTGTTTTTTTAAGCTGTGCCTATTTTACCACAAAACAGGTAACAATATTGCAGAACAATAGCAGATAAGGAAAAGACAGCCTAACTGAAAATCTTACACACTTTTCGATGAGGACTAACTTCTAGACAGTAAGAGCATACTATTTAATGTTACAAGTTTTGACGAAAATCACTGAATTTCCTCAGCTATCAATCATAAAAATACAAGAAAATTAAAAAACAAGCAGAAGATGCAAAGTTTCTTCTGAGCTATCTAGTTTTCTGTACAGTGTATAATGTTGTATGAAACTCTCAGCCATGGGGTATGCAACCCTCTGCAATGTCCAGTGATACTTTCAGCAACAGCCAGACGCACGACCATGGCTAAATTTAACCTTAAATAAAATTAAAACTTCTGAGGCTAGAGAGCTGGAATTTGGTATGCCAGATGATTGGATGGTGGGTGATCAACACACCAATTTGCAGCTTTCTAACCTCTGTAGTTTTTAAGGTCTGATGACGGACAGGAAGAGCGAAGACGGACGGACAAAGCCATTTCAATAGTTTTCATTTTACAGACAACTTTAAAAAAAGGTCAACTTTACCGGTAAAAAAAAAAAAAAAAAAAAAAAAAAAAGCAAATGTCCTTTTAATGTATGGCTATGTCTTATCGTAAGGCAAAGAACGTCCTTTATATGCCCATCCATTTACTAGCTGTTTAGGCAGTTAAGTTCTATATTGAATAACAGTTTCTAAAATTCCACTTTCAGTACAATTATAGAAAGTTCAACAGCCTTTGGAAATCCAACTTCACCGTAAGATGCATAATTCATTTCTTTGTGAAGAAGTAGCGAATTTCAAGTTATACGCTTGACGGTGCCTACTGTATTATGAATACCTATTTCTTTCTTTCTCTTAACACGACCCAGGCAGGGCTTGTCTCGTTTGTCATCTCTCTTATGATACGGACAACGATGCAGCCTCAAGCATTCTTTTTGTAACTGAATGTTTTATGTGGTAAGAAATATTTCGCGTCTGGAGCTTTCCTTCTTAGAGATACCCCAACCAGCAATTATGTGCAATAAACTAGATAACTTTTGTAGTTAGTGAAATGAAAAGGTTCAGATACATATATCCACAAGTAAACCGTCTGAAACCAAAGTTAAAAAATAAATAAATACAAATTAAGGTACCTTACACTTACTTAAGGTATGTTTTCTCATCCACGTGACATTTAAAGTACAATAACGATTAACAGCTGTAGCGCAATATTTTCTATTCCCAGTATATCCTTATTTCTTTCCTATCCTTCCTAACAAATATTCAGACGTAAATCTTTGTCTCTTTGTTATCCTGTAGACTGCAACATTCTTTGTGGATTTTTTTTATATGTATGGTAAAAAAAATCCAGTCATCCGGAAGCCTACTCCATTCTAGTGAAAAACAAAATCCTTCAGGGCGGGTCAGACAGCCGTGACGGAGTTTGTTTCCCCTACCTATTTTGGTAAGGTCAAAGGAAACAGAAACAAATCTCCTTTGTGAAGTTCCTCAGCTAAAATACTATATGTTCCGATAAATTGGGAGAGGTAATAATTTAATGGTTTAGAGAATAAAATAAGTAAATAATGCACCGAAATTTTTTCGGCGCAATCGAGTTTTCTGTACAGCATGAAATACTGTAAGAAACTTTCAACCAAAGCCCATGGAAGTCAGCCGTCTATGATGGCCTATTTTGTTGCAGTGCCAAACGAACGATCATGGCAAGCTTTAACCTTGAATATAATAAAAAAAAATACTTACGGTAGATGGATGTAATTTGTTATGTTTGGAGGGTCGTTGATCAACATTTCATTTTGCTGAGCTCTAGCCTCAGTACTATATTGAAATGTCACGTTGAATTACCTTGGTGTTGGATATATATACTATTATGTGCTTCTGCCAGATGGTAACGCTATCATCGCAGTAAATTCTATTTTTTCTAAACATCTAATTACGTTTACCTTTGGTATGGTTTCATGTCTTAAAAATGCTGTCGAAGTGTTGTCTTTCATGCGTAATGTACCACGAGATAAACTGGTGTACGCGAAGAGACAAATAAAATGACCGAGGGAGCGAACGATGAAAAGATTTTATATTATGTGCCATGAAAAAAATTCGATATGGTTGTGCATTACAAACTTTGATGTGATTTTCATATATCATTCTTACCATTTGAAATTATTATTACTTTCACTGTTTCAAAATATTATTTCTTTCACGGATTTGGGAGACATCTTACGTAAATTACATAACATATTCAAAGATAGTAACACGAAGAAAAATGTGGTCTAAGTTTTTTATTGATGATGTTGGAAATTGAAAACCTGTTTATTTATTATGGACTGATCAAACAAATTCAGTTTTATAAATCTTCCTTCTCTGATTCTGAATATGTGAGATATATTTGTTGTTATTCTGAAATAGCAAAAATAAACATTAAATAAAAGTTTAGAATGCAATATAATCCCATAAGGAACAAGAGATATTTACCTAATTTAATTTAGTTGCTCATATATTTGTCCACATATCGGTATTCTTTGCTGTCTTAATGTGGGTTTTTCTATGACTCACTTGTCCTAAGAAATTTATCAAATGCATTTCATTTGACTTAGACTATTATTCTTCTTGAAATTTAGTTAAATTTTCCATTCCCTATTATGACTGTTTTGAACTTTAAACAATGAACATATTTTACTTTAAATAATGTGGCATATAAAGATATTAGCTGATAGCTCATACGCTTGTCATGCAGGGTGATAAGCTATGTATATAAGAAATAACCTTTCTTCATTCTATGGGGACTTGCATCCTTTAAACAGGAACTGGTAGGTAAGCGGCCCGGTTGAAATGTTCATATAATTTCCCGGTTTCATACCAATAATTTTTAGCACGATGTAAACGTTAGGGACTACTGACATTAATCTGTACTGAATTCCTGTGCCCTTTCTTCCCTCAGTAGCAGCTTCTGCATTTGTTGCTCTATCTGTTGAGGGGCTAATGACATCCTCGTGACCATCCATTATGCAAATGCTGATGATAGCGGCAAAAAGTGTGTAGCCTGCAATAGAGAGTCAGGAAAGTTTGTTAATGAATCTCTATTTATAGCCCTTGATAGTTTGCCTATATAAAGACGGATGGAAAATACGGAGACGTATCTACTATGTTGCCTACTGAAAGCTAATGAAAAGTAATAAATGTCATCTATATTTTCTATAGTACTTTTGGCTTTAAGATTAGTTAACAGCCTACTTCTGTCATTAGTAAGTAGGCTCATTTTGAAAGTAGTAAGGTGACGGGTGACGGTTAGTTTTATTTTTTATTATGTGGTTTATACACGTGCTCCTAGTCCACAGACCACTAAGTGCGCATCTTAAAAAAAAGATAATAGATATGGATTTACTTTAGAAGCTTAAAAAAGCCTGAAATTAGAGAACAAATACGTTCTAGGAATATTCAGTTTCTTAGCGTCATACTCCGTCTTTACTGCGGAGACATTCAAACCAACTACATCCATTGAGAGTGAAGGCTGCAAAGAGAGAAGGAAAAAGAAAAAAAAAATGTGATATGTAAATACTGGAAATATTAGTGACCATAAAACAGGCTCATTTCTAGGGAAGAACATCGTCACTTTATAAACTGGACATTAAGGAAACAATATGCCAAGTAAAGTTCATAGCAGCCTCTGAAACCTCACATCTCCCAGGCTTAATGTTCCTACAACGTATTTAACAAACTGAAATGATTTAGTCCTTCAGCTGGTCAGGAAGAAGAGAAAGGGGCATAAGTTCTCCTTGTAGCACTTTTGCAAAGATCGTAAGTAAATATACAGAAGTGAAAGTGGCAGACACTGGGAGATTAAAAGTACATAAATGTGAAATAGGGACCCGTAATATATAAAATTCTTTTTTTGGTCAAATAACCAACAAAAATCATAGAATAGATTGTGAAAATGTAAAATTGGTTTATAAGTGTAATGATTATTATAAGCACAGAATTGTTGAAGCCTCGTTAATAGGAACTATTCTTAGCTGCATAACAAGAAGCTAATTAAGAAAATATATAAGGCACCAAAAATCCCACGAAATCAGTACTGGAAGATTCAAATTCGCCTTTAATCCCCTCAATAAAACATCTCTAAATAATTCTTAATATTAGGGAGTAACAGTAAATTTTGAGGCTTAATCCATAAAGCATTCCATGGTGAGAACTGCACAGACCTTGGAATATACCCTCAAAAAGGTAAACCTAATGAAGGAGTCATCGGATGATCCTTAAATGACATTACATGGCAACAAATTTATTAATCAAAGAAAATAAAAGAAAGGTTATATAAGAAAGTATGAGGATGGGAAAGAATTTGAAATTGTGGGATTTGGGCAGATTCAAGAAGTTATCAACAAACGAATTAGCAGATGTCAGACTAATGGAACTTGCTACTCCCTATGCAGATGGTACATTAGGCATAGACATAGATGAAGCACCACTACAACACTAGTTAATTTTGTATATACCTTTAGAGAGATTGTATAAAACATTACTAAAAGATATAATGGAAAGAGAGTGTTACCACTTTAACTTGTTCCTAGAAGATTTGGAAAGGCCATGGTTAAGGGTGAATACTATTGAGGAGGTCTATTGAACCTAGAGGCCATGGACTGCTGCTGTTACTGTTACAGAGGACTGTTTGCCCCATATTGCCGAATGGGATGACTTTGTTTTGTATAATATTGATTCATTTTCAGTCTTAGAGCTGTGCTTTACCAAGTTCGTCATGATTCATTCCTAGTTTTTCTTGCCTGGTATATGATGCATGGTGCATGCAAATTTTTTAGGACATAGGATGACTAGAACCTCTTTACCTAAGTGACTGTATTTTCTTTTGGCCAAAGGAAAAAAATTCCGAGAAACATAAATGCAGATATGTCCCATTCATTGTTCAAGTACAGCACCTGTTGTAATTTCGTTTATGTCCAGGGCTTGGAGAATGTTAGAGTAGCTGTGTTTGCACGGGAATCTTCACAATAGGCAAATCCTTTCTGTTTATTTCTTCTTCTTTCGTGGCGAATAATACTTCCTTGCTATTTATGTAAGAAAATGCGGATAAACCTTCATTTTCCATACTAGCCATTTCTTTTTTCTTCTTCTATCATCTTGAATGGAAGTATTTTCTTTCTTCCGTGAAAGGTGTAATTGTCGCTGGCTTGAAAAGTTATTTGGATTGGGGCGACTGTTACTTATTTCTACTACTTCTTATAGGCTTCCTCATTATTGAACCAACATATTTCAGTTAAATGCTCAGCCTTCTTGCAAACTGCACAGGTTCTACGCTTTCTGCATTCATTAATGGAATGATTTGTAATCCCACAATTTTCACATGCTGCCTTTGGTATTGCCCCTTGAGCTAAATAATTCCCTTGACTTGAGTTATTGTGTTTGAAGATTGACCAGGCTTATATGTCATGGGTTGACCATTCATAGAATAATTCTGTCTTCCTTTCTGGTTAGGATTCCATTTTCTTTTATTTTAAGTATCTCTCCCTTGAAAAGGAGTGGATCTATTCCCTGCTTGTTTGGCATTATGATTCATTCTATATGAAGGATTCTTATTTCTGCCTTTTCTTTCATTTTGTTTTTCTATTACCACTACAAATTCCTTGGAAAAATCTATTTCTGTCTTCTGTATTTCTTGATTCATTGTTTTTAATGTTTGAAGGCTATTACTCTTGGGATCAATTTTAATTTTCCGAAAAGCCTTCTTTTACATATTCTCATTGAGCATTATGCATTGTTCCAAATGACAAGCAGTTTAAGACGTATCTTAGATTAACTAACTCCCTTTTATTATCACCAAACTGTGTCTTATCTCCAATGGTGATGTTTGTTGACTTCAAGTCTTCCGTTATTTTGTCTATGGCATTTTCATATTGGGGATTCATATTGGGGATTTAGGAACTTAGTAATACTGTATAAGGTATCCTCTTCACTCACGGATTCCCAGAGCGTCAAACAAATTGTTTTGAATTCATCATATTTAGTTAATCTGCTGAAACTAACAGAATTCAAAGTTTTGTGTGCATCACCGTGTTCCGAACTAACGAGAAGCAATGCTTCATTAATTTTAGCTCTTTCATCTGTTATTCCCCCTGAAGATATGCGGCTGTCAGCATCAGCTAACCAATGATTCACTGTATATGATTCTAGCTTACTTTTGTCTAGATGGGAAGCTTCAACTTGTCCACAGACATGTGTTGCTTGTGTTATTATAGCTGCCTTATTCATTCTTTTATTTCGGAATGTGTTAAGACGATTAGTAATATTATTATTAGTATTAGTGGCACTGTTATGATTATCGTTATTTGTGCTATTAGGGTTAGGATTTCCCTGAGTCACCAAGGTTTGTGAAACTGGAACTGGGATTCAGCTGCGTCTGTCTGGTGTTGGTTCTTAAATTGTATGAGCCATCTCTGACAGTGTCGAGTAATTCGTTAAAGGTTTATATATATTATATATCATATATTATATATATATAATATATATATATATATATATATAACATATATATTATATATATATGTATATATTATATTATAGTATTATATATGTAATAATATATATATATATATATAATATAGATATATATATGGATATATATATTATATCTATATATATATTAGATTAATAGATATATAATCATATATTATATTATATAGATATATATTCACATATGCTACTTATTATTACACAACAGCATAAAAAATCATAAGTGAAATTGGGCACAAAAGTATCACCAAAAATTCTTCAAATAAAATGATACACAAACATAATAATAAAAGAAAAGTTATAAATATGGCTCACTATGCACAACAGTACCTCGAAAAAAGTTCTCATGCATGCACTGTTAATTAAAAGGTATAACAGTATATAAAAAAATCGTTAATTTGAACTCAAAGTGCACAATCTGTTAGAAAGAAATTATTCAAATAAAGGGGACACAAATATATAAGTATTCAAAATCATATATCACCAACAGAGTGTAAAAAAGAATACTAAGATTTGCTATCTATCAAACATAAAAAACAATAAAATCTTTATACCCTTATTGAGAAAATTAAAAAAAGTTTTATATTTTCTGAGTGAGAATACGGTCTTTTCAGACACTCTTATAAAGGGAGGAAAAAAAATTCAGCATCATCACAACTTACGTATGTTTCTGTTGTCGTTCCTTTTACTAAGATTCCGATATCACTTCTCCGTGGTCTGTGACTCACATTCTACTGTTGAGTTTCAAAATTCATCTTGACTGACGCTGTGTTTCTCCTAATTCGTTATCGGCAACGATTCCTTCTCGTCGAAAATCTTCAGTGAAGTTGATTCTATAACAGGAATGTTTTTCGTTCATTTGCAATGCACTCATCCGTTTTTAATAGATTATTTATAGAAATGTGTTTCGGTTCTTGTCGGCTTCTACAGCTACACTTCTCGGCTCGATGTTATGTCTTCATCACACACTTGTTATGCCTTTGTTTCATAACACGCTACGTCTCGTTTCTTTGCTTCAACAGCAAAAAAACTGCTCTCGTTGTTGTATAAAGTTTATGATTGCACTTAATTCGTTGACGTCTTAAAGCAGGATTTGATCGATCACTATTATTCTTCGCCATTGTTATTCATTCTAAATTTTGTTCATCGATTGGTATCACTGTTGTAACTGTCGAAATGTGTCTATTTATTTAACTACATTCACTGCACTTTACGTCTCCTGGATTCCACAATTGGTTGCCACCAGTGTTATAAGACTGTAGAGTGTTCGAGTGTATGTTCTGTTACCTGCTTCTTTCTTCTAGATGATTCGTTCTGCAGTCTGGTTCTATGTTTGACTTTATGCTTCTTCTTAAGTATTAGTTCTGGATTAGTAACATTATTAGTCTCTCAGGAGAAGTTTGAATGAGACGAACGGCAGAGTTTCTTTTTTTGACTATTGCAAAGAATAGAAGTTACAACTACAAGTTTACAAATTGAGAATTTGGTTAGGACCACTGGCAAAGTTTTGCTTCTTTACTGTACAACGGTGGCTGGTCCTCTCTCTCGTTCTTCTAGCGCTCTGCAATCAGCTAACCCAGGATCGAAATTGGCCCAACCTCCTAAGGCAGTGTATATTCTAATTATCCGCCCAAACGGATTCTTGATTAGTGGAGCGGATTTTCTCTTATCTTTCCCCATCCCCTTTTAGGTGGGGTTAACATGTTAATTCCTCCTTTTGCAGGCGGAGTCAGTTAATTAGCATGTTAATACCTCCTCCTGGAGGTAGAGCTTCATTATCAATAGAAGCTGAGCGAGTCTGGTGAGAGGTCACAGGTCAAAGTTTTTATGGCAGTCTTGAGATTTCAATTGCGACGGTGTTATGGCTGTTGCCGCTCTCCCGTCTCGCCAACGTCCTGTGACTATGGTTTTGTTACGTCGAGACTTGTTGATCAAATTTGACCCACACACCAAAACTCAACTCTCTCTCTCTCTCTCTCTCTCTCTCTCTCTCTCG
This sequence comes from Macrobrachium nipponense, assembly GCF_015104395.2. Classification (NCBI taxonomy): domain Eukaryota; kingdom Metazoa; phylum Arthropoda; class Malacostraca; order Decapoda; family Palaemonidae; genus Macrobrachium; species Macrobrachium nipponense. The sequence goes on along the minus strand of NC_061087.1, from coordinate 69,315,549 downwards.
TCTCTCTCTCTCTCATCTCTCTCTGCTCTCTCTCTCTCACTCGTTATTTTCACTGTATTCTGATTATTCTCTCTCTGTTTTTTATGCTACCTTATCTACTATTATTTCTTATAACTATCATTACATCTTTGAAGGTGTTGTGCTAGGAAAGAGGCAAGTTCTAGATGGCTACACTGGGTAGTGTCCACTTATAGTTGAAAGTATCTGAGGAAACCAGTGCTTAGGAGGAGCTTCGGGAAGTTGGTAATGTAATATCCCATCTGTATTTCTTCCTCGTATGGTGGGGGAATGAGGGTTTGGTAGCTTTATGATCGTATTGCGTGCCATCAGAGGCCATGAACCAGGGATTAGGGTTTGTCACTTTTTCAGTCCACTTAAGATTTCTGGAGGGTGCTTTTAATGATCCTAATTTCCACCAGTGATTTTCATTCTGGTGTAGGCTTGGGTCACTCAAATGTTACTTAGGTTCATATCTAAAATTCTCTGGCTTCATAAATGTTAAAAACAGAGTAGTGCAACAAAGCCTCCCTCAAATGCTCTACCTTCAGGATGACTGCCATCAGTGTTCTTTCACTGTTGGATAGTGTAACGTGTATGATGGCTGTGAGTCACTTGGGAGCCACAGTTTCCTCGTCATGTTGACCAGTTTTGCTCTATTAGCTAAATTATCTATTTTACCTTCTTTGCTGAACTCCTGGTGTTTCAGAGGCAGGGCTAATATATATATCATATTATATATATATATATATATATATATATATATATATATATATATAGATAGATAGATAGATAGATAGATATATAATATATATGGGAGCATTTAGAATTTTATTCAGTGAATATCTATGGCAAAATCACCTAATTACATAAAACTGATTACAGGGAACTCACATTTCTTAAAATTAAAACCACTCTTATTCATTGCATAATTCACGCAATGTTTTACTGACATTAATCCTTTTCTAAGTTGCAGTCACATTAATGATAGCATAGCATTTGATAACGCAATGTTTAAATTGATAAGTACAGTACGTATTTTAGCCCTGCAACTAATTCCTCGTCTGTTTTAACTTTTAGGGATAAAACATAAAAATAAAAACGTAATGCCTTAGGAGCCGGGAACTAACCCAAAGCTCATTAGCAAGTGAGCGATGCATGAAGACTGAGAACTATGACTTCAAGAAACCTGATTCTTGTGAAAAGTTTTCATTTGGTCCTAATATCATTTTATCCCAACCATGAGTCATAAAGTTCTAAAGTAATTTCTGATTCACATCTTAAAATGAAGCAGATATCTTTATCTTTATACCAATTTATCTTTTAGCCGAATGCCCATAATTTTCACATTATTATTATTATTATTATTATTATTATTATTATTATTATTATTATTATTATTATAGTCCTCCAGTTCGAGTGGGTGGTATGTATAGTGTGGCGTTCCGGGTTGCATCCTGCCTCCTTAGGAGTCCATCACGTTTCTTACTATGTGTACTGTTTCTATGAGCACACTCTTCTGCATGAGTCCTGGAGCTGCTTCAGCCTCTAGTTTTTCCAGATTTCTTTTCAGGGATCTTATGACCGTGCCTAGCATTCCTATGATTATGGGTACAATTTCCACTAGCATATCCCATATCCTTATTTCTATTTTCAGGTCTTGATACTTATCCATTTTTTCCCTTTCTTTCTCTTCAACTCTGGTGTCTCATGGTATTCCGACATCAATGAGTGGTACTCTCTTCTTGATTTTGTCAATCAATATCACGTCTGGTGTACTTTCTTCTTGATTTTGTCAATCAACGTCACGTCTGGTGTACTTTCTTTTTTATTTTGTCAATCAACGTCACGTCTGGTCTATTTACACATATAACCCTATCTATTCTGATGCCCTAGTCCCAGAGAATCTTTGCTATCACTCCTTCAGGTTGGTGCGCTTACCACTTTTTACTGCAAGGTAGCTGGTGTTTCTTGCACGGGCTAGTGGAGGGCTTTTGCCACTGAAACAAGCCTCTTCATGTACTGGTTCTGCGCAAGTGCCGGACATTCGCTTCCTATGAGGTTTATGCGCTTCCTGCACATGGTGAAATGTTATTTCTATGTATCGTTCTTTGAACATTACTAATTCTTAGGGCCTGATCTTGTGCTGCTGTCATCATTCCTTCTGTTTCCTTCTTGAGCTCTCCCCTCTGTAGCCATTGCCATGTTTCATCGCTGGCCAGTTCTTTAGTCTGCACATGGTCAGTGCATTGGTTTATTGTGCCATTCCTCTGTTCTGTATGTCATTCTCCTGTCTACTTTTATCAGTCGTTCATCCTATGTATCTTGAGCCGCTCGCCTCCACAGTTTTCAGATATTGCCCCAGTGCTCTATTCTCAATGTTGATGAAGAACTCTATGCTTAGTAGCCCTCTCCCTCCTTCCTTTTGTGTTATGTATACTCTGTCCATATTTGCTCTTGGGTGCAGTTCTTATGTTTAATAGATTTCTGGTCTATGCTTTGTTCATCCCACTATTGCGCTGTATCTGATTATTGGTACTACCCATGTGCAGAGCTGGGCATCGTTACTCAAATTTTGGTTCCGCACCCCGCATCTTCACAACTTTGAGAGGTAGTTGCCACTACCACTCCTCCCACAACTATTTAGACTTTTGGAAACCGGAACCCGAAAACCTCCGCACCTCCACTACCGTTACTTTTACTGTAAAGCACAACCAAAACGCAACTCAAAATACATAATTTTTTAATGAAAGAAATTCTAACACATTTATCGTTTTAACACAAAAGAGTGGAAAAAAAATATTGTTACTCCATTATGGTAATACCCTGATAGAATAAAAATCTTTTGGAAGGATACAATTGTACCCTTATAAAGTATTTTTACCCTATTAAGTATCAAATCAATAAATCAGTACGAAAAATAAAAAAAAAAGTTTATATTTTGTAACTCCTCAGTCCTCCTCTTTCTCCTGCAGCTTCTTGAGGGGCTTTATATATATATAAATATATATATATATATATATATATATATATATATATATATATATATATATATATATGTATATATATATCTATATATAATATATATATATATATATAGATTATATATATATATATATATATATATATATATATATATATATATATATATTTATATATATATATATATATATATATATATATATATATATATATATATATATATATTATATATATATATATATATATATATATATATATATATATATATATATATATATATATAGATATATATATATATATATATATACTATGTATGTATGTATGTATGTATATATATATATATATATATATATATATATATATATATATATAATATATACATATATATGTGTAATATATATATATATATATATATATATATATATATATATATATATAATATATATATATATATATATATTATATTAAATTTAAATTTAACTGAGGGAGATAAAAAATCATATAAATTTCATTACCTTCACCAAAAATAGATTTCCTGATTTCTTTGCAAAAAAAACTCCATGAATCCAAGCTTGAAGCAAAAAAAAAAAAAAAAAAAAAAACAGATCTAGTAGGAAAAATCCAAGGAGTGGCAGCACTGCCGACTGGCACGGACCGCCATGCTGCGCCATCAAAACAAGTTCCATCCTGATTCTTTCAGACTTTGCAACAGCCAATGGTCAACCGTTAAACAGGTATATAGGAATATGTTAACTTGTTAAGACGTCTCTTTAAGCTTTTTTGTTTTTCGATTTTGAATTGTACCGGTTGCGGAATTAAATTTATGAGTTCCTCAACCCATTACTCCACTACTTATGGCATGTGGTAGCAGCCAGTCAAGTTCACAACCAAAAACTTTTTCCAAAAGTGTGTATGCCTTTTATCATATTTCCTGTGTTCAGTTTTAACTTGAGTATCGCCTTCAGTCTCTGCATATATTCTTTCCTGATCATGTCTTTCATCTCTTGGTGTTTTATATACTCTCCTTCCATTATTCCCAGGTATTTGTATCCTGTCTCATTTATATGTTTGATGTTGTTCCCATCTCGTAGCTTTATCCCTTCAGTCGTTATTACTTTGCCCTTTTATATGCTGACCAAGGCACATTTTTCTTTTTCAAACACCAACCTGATGTCACCAGACACAATCCTTACAGTTTGAATTAGGGTATCTATTTCCCTGATTCTCTTACCAGCTTGATGTTGTCCATGAACATCAGGTGGTTAATTCTGTTGCTGCTTTTCTTGAGTTGGTAGCCATCAACCATAATCTGCAGTATTACTTTTGTCATTGGAATCATGGCTACTACGAAGAGAAGTGGGGACAGTGAGTCATCCTGGAAGATCCCTTTCTTGATATTAACCTTTGCTATTCTTATTCCAGAGCTTGTAAGTATTGTATTCCAGTTGCTCATTGTATTTTTTAGGAAGCTGATGGTGTTTTCCTCTGCCCCATATATTTTAGGGCATTCTATTAGCATTGTGTGCGGTATCATGTCAAAGGCGTTCTTATATTCAATCTATGCCATGCCTAGGTGGGTTTTCCTTCTCATACTGTTCTTCATTACAATTATTATTATTATTGTTTTTTTTTTTTTTTTTTTTGTTTTTTTTTTTTTTTTTTTTTTTTTGCTCTATCACAGTCCTCCAATTCGACTGGGTGGTATTTATAGTGTGGGGTTCCGGGTTGCATCCTGCCTCCTTAGGAGTCCATCACTCTTCTTACTATGTGTGCCGTTTCTAGGATCACACTCTTCTGCATGAGGCCCGGAGCTACTTCAGCCTCTAGTTTTTCTAGATTCCTTTTCAGGGATCTTGGGATCGTGCCTAGTGCTCCTATGATTATGGGTACGATTTCCACTGGCATATCCCATATCCTTCTTATTTCTATTTTCAGATCTTGATACTTATCCAATTTTTCCCTCTCTTTCTCTTCAACTCTGGTGTCCCATGGTATTGCGACATCAATGAGTGATACTTTCTTCTTGACCTTGTCAATCAACGTCACGTCTGGTCTGTTTGCACGTTATCACCCTATCCGTTCTGATACCATAGTCCCAGAGGATCTTTGCCTGATCGTTTTCTATCACTCCTTCAGGTTGGTGCTCGTACCACTTATTACTGCAAGGTAGCTGATGTTTCTTGCACAGGCTCCAGTGGAGGGCTTTTGCTACTGAATCATGCCTCTTTTTGTACTGGTTCTGTGCAAGTGCCGGGCATTCACTTGCTATGTGGTTTATGGTTTCACTTTTCGTATTGCACTTCCTACATATGGGAGAGATGTTATTTCCGTCTATCGTACTTTGAACATATCTGGTTCTTAGGGCCTGATCTTGTGCCGCTGTTATCATTCCTTCAGTTTCCTTCTTTAGCTCTCCCCTCTGTAACCATTGCCAAATGTCATCGCTGGCTAGTTCTTTAGTCTGTCTCATGTATTGTCCGTGCATTGGTTTGTTGTGCCAGTCCTCTGTTCTTTCTGTCTTTCTCCTGTCTCTGTATATTTCTGGGTCTTCGTCTGCTTTTATTAGTCCTTCTTCCCATGCACTCTTGAGCCACTCGTCTTCACTGGTTTTCAGATATTGCCCCAGTGCTCTGTTTCGATGTTGACGCAGTCATCTATACTGAGTAGTCCTCTCCCTCCTTCCTTTCGTGTTATGTATAGTCTGTCCGTATTTGCTCTTGGGTGTAGTGCTTTGTGTATTGTCATATGTTTCCTGGTTTTCTGATCTATGCTGCGGAGTTCTGCCTTCGTCCATTCCACTATTCCTGCGCTGTATCTGATTACTGGCACTGCCCATGTGTTTATGGCTTTTATCATATTTCCAGCGTTGAGTTTTGACTTGAGTATCGCCTTGAGTCTCTGCATATATTCTTTCCTGATCGTGTCCTTCATCTCTTGGTGTTTTATATCTCCTCCTTCCATTATTCCCAGGTATTTGTATCCTGTCTCATCTATGTGTTTGATGTTGCTCCCATCTGGTAGCTTTATCCCTTCAGTTCTCGTTATTATTGTTATTATTATTATTATTATTATTATTATTATTATTATTATTATTATTATTATTATTATTATTATTATTATTATTATTAATGTTAAGCATACCTTTCTGAAGCATACGTTATTAAAAGTGATGACTACTTCAGCAGCGTTACGGTTATAGAGATTCTTCTCTATTTTTTGAATAGCGGCTTTTTCGATGCTACTTAAACAAGCTAGTAGAGCACCTATGGAGGTTATTATCAAATACATGGTCAAGATCGGCATATACATTTAAATTTGATAGATAAACTACGATATTATAGTCATCAAAGTCATTAACAGATCTCTCTCTCTCTCTCTCTCTCTCTCTCTCTCTTTCTTAAAGCGAGCTTTCGTCTGGAGCTGCCTGACATCCTCTAGGCTGAGAAGATGATGGACTGTTTTTGGTGTGGTGCCCGTCCTCCTTATATTTAAGGTCATCAACAGGGGGTCTGTCCTATGCTGATCTCCTATGCTGATCTCCTATTGGTGGGTTGAGCCAGGTCTCATGCCACTTTCGCCATGTCAATGGTTTCGAAACTGCAGCCGCCTGGACCATCAGAGCTGTGCAGTGACGTTCCTGGGCATTCCATTACACTCTACAACGTCACAGCTAATTTTCTCTTCATTGGCTGCAGGAGTATCTAGTTCAGCAGCATTGTCTTCTGTAGAGTTGTCATGATCGGTGGCAGGACTTTTCATACTCGCCGGGAGGAGAAATTTTTCCTGCATTGTATTTAGTCAGAGGCCATCCTGATGATCTTTGCATTCTGGATGATCACATACCTGGAGATAACCTCTTGATGTTTGGTGCGGGTTTGATCCTTGATAGCACCCTCTTGCGCATGGCAGGAGAGCCTCTTCAAGGGTTCTCGTACCTGTGGGGAGCGGCTATTTTTCATAATTAGGTCGTGCGTACTCCGATTCTCGTAGTATATGATTAAGTAAATTTTCTTGGTGTCCTCAATCAAGATTACATTTTTGGAAATAATCTTCCTAACAGAGTCCTCGTCTTCATGGTAATAGGAACTCATGAAGGCTGTATAATACAGCTTCATATTATCCTGGAGGTGGGGCTTTGGGCTCTCACTACCATACCATTTCTCCAGGGCTTTGCGGGCTTCCTAACTGATGAGTGTCCTCCCAGGTCGAGCAGTAGGAGAGGGCTCTCCTGACGAAGGCCCTGATAGTCGAGCTTTTGAATCTGGTGGGGCACTCGTTATCACCATTGCGGCAAAGTCCAAGATTAGTTGTCTTTATGTAGACAAAAGTACGGAAACCGCCTTCAGTCTTACTCACAAGGACGTCAAGGAAGGGGAGTTGATCGTCAGTGATGTATTCAACCATGTAATTCAGCATGCTGCACTGCTGAAATGCCAGACGGAGCACTTCTACCTCATCCATGCCATCGACTTGAACAAATATATCGTTGATATAAATGCATATCTGTAGGGTTACAGCATCCTGCTGAAGACCCATTCCTCCACGCTGCCCATGCAAAAGTTAGCAAAGAGGACCCCCAGTGGGAAGCCCATTGCCACGTCGTCCTTCTGGCGGAACATCTGGCTATGGTGAGTGGAGAAAGGGGCCTTCTTAGTGCAGATCTCCAGCGGTGTACAGGGTGAGTCCTCAGGTATGTTGACGGGTGCTGTCAACTGATTCCTGTAGACATGCTCAAGATATCTATGGTTTCATCGACAGGCACGTTTGTAAACAGGGACTCCACGTCCCGTGAGGCTATAATCCCGGTGCCAGGGGCGTCCTTGATGGCTTCTAGGTCTCTGATGACTGCAGGCTGTACCGACTCGGGATGTAGAGGGTTAAAATTTGATTAAGGCGTTTAGCCAAAGACATATGTAAGGGCGGACGTCTGGCTGATAATTGGCCAGAGGGGGTTTCCTTGTTTGTGTTTTTATGTTGCCATATAAATAACCCAGGCTGTAATCTCTTTGTATGTGCAGGAAGTGCACAACGTTTGTTGCATCATTCATTGTGCTGATGACTCTGTTGGCCTCCCTCTTGATGTCGTCTGTCAGGTTTCTTGTCAGGTCTTGAAGTTGCTCTCATCAGAAAATATAGTATCCATCTTCTCATGCTTATCGGCAGTATCAATCAAAACAAAGGCTGCCATCTTGTCGGTGAATCGCACCATGATGCTGTCTTTCTGTTTCAATTCCCTTGCTGCCTCTTGATCTTATTTGTAAGGACCTCGATGGAGTGAGAGCTCTTCTCTGTAAGGGCTTCTGCAAGTAGGAGGGGCTGAAGGGCGTCGGTAGTTCTCATGATGCTCGAGGCTTAGAGCTGCTGGATGGAGTTTAGGAGTAACTAGATTTCAAGTCTCTCGTCGTGAAACCTGGGTCTTGAAATGAATTGGCAATTAAGTTCAGTGGGTCGCTTTGATTAGGGATGGGGTCATAATAATCAGTATGGTTTATGTATCCTTTGGTTTATTCAAGGACAAAGAGTTTGCCACCATTCAGAGAAATGAGCTTTCGCAGGAGCCTCTCATCCACTTCTACATGTCATCCTCCTGAAGGTGGTCGAGGCATCCTTCAATGTTCCCAGTGTATGTTGGTTCCTCTTTTGTGAGGTTGTCTTCTTCAGTGGGTGTGTTGTTTTTGGGACTATCAAACTTAGTGTTGTCCAATCCATGACTACCTTCTTATCAGAGGGCACCAGGATGTGCTACTATAGGTTCCTCTCCTACCCATGTAGCCGAATATTTGTGTACTTATTAAGCAGACGCTCTCTCAAGTATACTTTATTAAAAGTAATGACTACTTCAGCAGTGATACGCTTGTAGACATTATTCTTTATTTTTCAAATAGCAGGTTTTTCGGTGCTACATAAACTGGCTTGTATAGTGCCTATGGAGGTCATTATCAAATAAAGAGACAAGATCCATGTATATATTTCTATTTTGCAGATATACTATATCATAGTCATCAAAGTCCTTAACAGTTTTCTCTCTCTCTCTTTCTTTTTATCTTGAAGCGAGTTTTCGTCTGGACCTGCCAGATATCCTCTAGGCTGACAAAACTGAGGGTGGACTGTTTTTGGTGTGGTGTCCTTCCTCCTTATGTTTGGGGTTGTCAGCAGAGGGTCTGTCCCATGCTAATCTCATATTGTTTGGTGGTTATAAGTCTGCTTTTTCATTGTTGGCTTGAGCCAGTTCAATGGTTACGAAGCTGCAGCCGTCTGGACCTCTGGAGCTGTGTGGTGACATTGCTGGACATTCTGTTACGCTGCAACACAATACTGCTAATTTTATTTTCGTCGGTTGCGGGAGTATCTCGTCCAAGGGCGTTGTCTTCTGTAGAGTTGTCATGATTGGTGGTGTCACAGTTGGTGGCAAGTCTTCTCATACTCATGATGACTTTGACAACTATGATATCATAGTTTACCTATAAAATTAAAATGTATACACCGATCTCGACCCTGTATTTGAAAATGACCTCCATAGGTGCTCTACTGGCTTGTAGAGAAGAATCTCTACAAGCGTAACATTACAGAGGTAGCCATTACTTTTAATAAAGTATGCTTCCTAAGTACACAAATATTCGGCTACGGAACCCATCAGCAAGAAATAATGAGGACACCACGAGATTTAGAAAATCCCTCCTACAGCGGCAAATAGTGATCAAGAATACCGAACTGTGTGCCCTCCAGAATGAGGTCAAGAGACTGTGGCAGGAGTGGGAGAGAATGAGAAGCAGCCCTGGCACCAGTGGAGTAGGAGAGGAACCTATAGCAGCACAACCTGGTGCCCTCCAACAAGAAGGTAATCATGGACTGGACAACACCAAATTTGATAACCCTGAACGTAACACACCCAACGAAGAAGACAACCTCACAAGAGAGGAGCCAACGCGCTCTGCAAACACTGAAAGATGCCCCTACCCCCTTCAGGAGAACGACATGAAGCAGTGGGTGAGAGGCGCCCTGCAAAAGCTCATCTCCCTGAATGGTGGCAAACTCTGCATCCTTAAATGAGCCCAAGGATACATAAACCTTGTCAATTATGATCCCACCCCTGATCAAGACACCCTTCTGAAGTTGTGTCTTAATTGCCACTTCATTTCGAGACTCAGGTCTCACGACAAGATACTTGAAATCGAGTTGCTCCTTAACTCCATACAGCAATTCAAAGCCTGGAGCATTGTGAGTACTACTAATGCCCTTCAGCCTCTCATACTTGCAGAAGCCCTTGTAGAGAGGGGCTCGCACTCCACCAGGATCCTTATGAAGGAGATGAAGAAAGCATGTCTGAAGAGAGCAAGTTCGAGCGCCCGACAAGAAACTCGACAGACAACACCAAGAGGGAGGCCAACAGAGCCATCAGCGCAGTGAATGCAGCAACAATCACTGTGCCCCTCCTACCCATACAAGGAGATTACAGCCTGGGTTAAGTGTATGGCAACATAAAAAGCCATAAACAAGGAAACCCCCTCTGTCTGATCATCAGCCAGACACCCACCCCAACGTGCGTCTTGGTTAAATGCCTTGATCAAATTTTGACCCCCTATGTCCTGAGTCATTACAGCCTGTAGTCATCAGTAGAATTCCTAGAAGCCATTAAGGATACCGCTGGTACTGGGATTTTGCCTCTCTGGACATGGAATCCCTGTTTACAAACGTGCCTATCAACTAAACCATAGATATCATCATTGAGCTTGTCTACAGGAGTCAGTCAAAAGCACCCATCAACATTCCTGAAGCCTTGCTCTGTACACTGCTGGAGATCTGCATTAAGAAGGCTCCTTTCTCAACTCACCATGGCCAGATGTTCCACAAGAAGGACGATGCAGCAATGGGCTCCCCAGTGGGTCCTATTTGCTAATTTTTACATGGGCACTGTGGAGGAATGGGTACTCACCAGGATTCAGCAACCCCACATATATCAATGATATCTTTGTTCAAGTCGATGCCAAGGATGAGGTAGAAGCACTCCAGCAGGCATTTCAACAGTGCAGCATACTGAATTACATGGTTGAATACAGCACCGACGATCGGCTCCCCTTACTCAACGTCCTTGAGAGTAAGTTGGAAGACAGTTTCTGTATTTCTGTCCACACAAAGATGACTTATCTTGGACTTTGCCTCAATGGTGACAGTGAGTGCCCTGCCAGATTCAAAAGCACCACAACTATCAGGGCCTTCATCATGAGAGCCCTCCCCCACTGCTCGACCTGGTAGAACACTCATCAGGAACTCGACTGCACTTCCCAATTACTCGTGAATAATGGGTATTCAAATAAATTCATCAGTTTGGAAGTCTGCACAGCCCTGGAGAAATGGTATGGTAGTGAGAGCCCACGACCCCACCCCCCGACCAATGACACCAAGAAAATTTACTTAATCATATACTACCAGAATCGAAGTACACACGAACTAATCATGAAAAATAACCCCTTCCCACAGGTACGAGAACCCCTGATGCAGAAGTATGTGGTGTACCAGTACATATGCCCAGTACACGATTCTAGTGATGCCTACATAGTAATGACCAGCATGCGCCTGTATAAGAGACTCTCCCGCCATGCCCAACAGGGGTTATCAAGAATCACGCCCGCACCAAACATCAAGAGGCTATCTCCTGGGATGTGATCATCCAGATAAGCGAAGATCATCGGAGAGGTCCCTGACACCCATCGGTTACGCCTGCTAGAGGCACTTCTCATTCAGCAAATAAAACCAGCACTTAATACGACGCAGGAAGAATTTCTTCCATGAGAAGACCTGCCATCAACTATTATGCCATCGATCATAACAACTCTACAGAAGACAACGCCTCTGAACAAGATACTCCTGCAGCCAAAGAAAATCAAATTAGCCATGACATGTCACAGTGTAATGGGACGGCCTGCAACGTCACCTCACAACTCTGTAGATGCAGACAGCTGCTTTTTCACAACCATTGACATAGCAAAAGGGGCTTGAGACCTGGCTCAAGCCACCAATAAAAAGGTAGAGTTACCGCCACCAGCCAATAGGAAATCAGCAAGGGACAGACCCCCTGCTGACGATCCCAAATATAAGGAGTACGGACACAACACCAAAAACTGTCCACCCTTAGCTTCTCAGCCTAGAGGATGCCTGGCAGCTCCAGACGAAAGCTAGCTTCAAGAGAGAGAGAGAGAGAGAGAGAGAGAGAGAGAGAGAGATAGAGAGAGCAAGGTGTGAAATGCCTTTGAGTGACTAATTGATATCATAGTTTATCTGTCAAATTGAAATGTATACACCGATCTTGACCCTGTATTTTATAATGACCTCCATAGGCCCCCTACTAGTCTGTTTAAGTAGCACCGGAAAAGACGCTATTCGAAAAATAGAGAAGAATCTATAGAATCTTAACGCTGCTGAAGTACCCATTACTTTTAGTAAAGTATTATTATTATTATTATTATTATTATTATTATTATTATTATTAGTAGTAGTAGTAGTAGTAGTAGTAGTAGTAGTAGTAGTAGTAGTAGTAGTAGTAGTAGTAATTAATTAATTAATCATTCAATTAATTCAAACAATCATAATAGCATGAGTCTTAAAATGGAGAATCAAAATCACAGTTATGTATGTATACAAATATATTTAAAAATCTAACAGAGAGCTTTCGAGAATCTGTACGATTCCCCTATTTTTTCTGACATGCAGTTGATGATCTTCAGATCAACCGCATTGTAAAAGTATCGCTCAGAAGTTGCAAGGGACCAGCAGGTCTTCCTCCAGAAAATGTATACATTAATTGAGGAAGGCAGCTTATATTTACAGAAAGAGAATTTTCATATTGGCAAACCTAGTACAATGGCCACAAATTCCACTCTTCACCTGTGGTCATTTTATAAATCTATTTATGCCACACCATCATGTTGTGCAGTGTGTTCCCGTTTGCGAATACCAGTTATTTTATTTTATTGTTTTGACCACAATAAAAATGCATTTAGGCTGACAAATTAGTAGGTTTTCTGCAAAATCTTTATTTAAACGCATAAAGGGTTCTATGTAACAGGCAATTCAAAAAGAGCAGGCCCTGTCCTTTTCCAATTCCAATGTGAATTTAATTAATGGTACAAATTGATTTAACTTATCAAAAAAGCTATTCACATTTCTGTTCGCTGGCCATATACAAATTATATTATCAACATACCTGAACATACAATATTGCGTAGAATGATTGTACTTACTATCTTTCTTTTAAAAATTCCACATATAAATTGCTTAACGGTGGATATAGAGGGTTACCATTTGCCATATCAGACTTTTGGGAGTGAAATTTCCTATTGAATTTAGCTTTGATGTAATCAGGTCAATTACACTTTTAAAGGACAATGATGTATGTAGTTGTCTTTTTATTTTTTCTGGTAAATCTGGTAAAAGCCCCAACAGATCGTCAATAATAACCTTTGTAAACAATGATACTACATCAATACTCACAAGAACTGCATTTTTGAAACGTTACTGACCTTACCAATGAACAAGTGGATATAATTGAGGAAATTGTTTATGGAAATATGAAAAGTCGGACATAATAAATGTCTGTATTTTTTTATGGCTGCAATCAATGAATTAAAACATAATGAAAATATACTCATGACGAAAGCAGAAAAATCAGGTTCTCTGGTAATTCTTCTGGATATATAGAGAAAATGGATAATCTTTTGAATTATGAAAATAAATACAAAGAACTGAATAAAGTCCGTTAGACGATTGTCTTTGAATTTTAAAAGACAATAAAAATATTCCTGACTTCCTGCATACAACTAACAAGCTTGTACCATCCATATATGAAGACAATAATTGTATACCATTTTTCGATGCATTAGTTATTAGAAATAACACCAATTTTTTTTAAATTATATAGGAAACCTACGGTAACTTGTCATACATTCATTTTTACTCTAACCATGCTAGAAAATTAAGACTATCCCGTTTGTGTCTCAGAGCTCATACAATTTGTAGTCCTGAATGTTTAGAAGATGAGTTTAAAATTATTGATGAAATAGGAGATTCCTTATGTTACCCTTCATATATTCTGAAACTTTGTAAAAATAAAGCAACAAAGACTTTTTACAAACGAACCAGTATTAACCAAGAATATAAGAATATTCTCTGTATACCATTTCATCTTAATTTCATTCCTGCTGTACCCATTTTAAAAACTATTGATTTTAGCTCAGTATCTAAGTAAAATAATACTTAAAGAAATAAACTCATTAAAATAGTCGGCCTAATTCAAACAATATTTTATATAGCATTGCTTGCAAAGAAGGTAATAAGAGTTATGTAGGTCAAACTTCTAAAGGTATTAAAATGCTATGTTCAACACATATGCCATTTAAAGAGACTTAACGAACAATGGTAATGTTGACCATTAGCTTAAGACTGGCCACGTCATTAACTGAAATAAGGCATCGATAATCCACACAGTCATTGTCAATTTATATTGAAGCAACGGCAACAAGGAATATAGATCTCCATCATAGATTAGCTCATGATCCTCCTTCCATGTCTTTTTTGTTTAAAGAACATTCTGCTAAAATAAACAAAATGTATCTCCGCCCTCCCTGTCAACCTTCCCTTGATTCAGTGAGAACTTGAGAATGTAAGAATAAACTACGAAAGTATTTATGCAAAGTCCCCAGTTTCACTCGCTAAATTCTTCCGTGGATTTAAGGATATATATATAATATATATATATATATATATATATATATATATATATATATATATATATATATATATATATATATATATATATATATATATATATATCCTTAAATCCACGGAAGAACTTAGCGAGTGAAGCTGGGGACTTTGCATAAATACTTTCGTAGTTTATTCTTACACACACACACACACACACACATATATATATATATATATATATATATATATATATATATATATATATATATATATATATATATATATATATATATATATATATATATATATATATATATATATATATATATATATATATATATATCCTTAAATCCACGGAAGAACTTCGCGAGTGAAACTGGGGACTTTGCATAAATACTTTCGTAGTTTATTCTTACATTCTCAAGTTCTCACTGAATCAAGGGAAGGTTGACAGGGAGGCCGGAGATACATTTTGTTAATTTTAGCAGAATATTTTTTAAATAAAAAAGACATGGAAGGAGGATCATGAGCTAATCTATGATGGAGATCTATATTCTTTGTTGCCGTTGCTTCAATATAAAATTGACAATGACTGTGTGCATTATTTCAGTTAATGACGTGGCCAGTCTTAAGCTAATGGTCAACATTACCATTGTTCGTTAGTCTCTTTAGATGGCATATATATATATATATATATATATATATATATATATATATATATATATATATATATATATATATATATATATATATATATATATATATATATATATATATAAATATATATATGAAGTTGTGGTCCGCATAGGAAAGGAAAAGCTGAAATTCCTTTTAGCGGATACAAGAATGTCTTAGATTATCAAGTAAATCCTTTTATTCTACTGGTGAAACAACTAGAAAAACACAACGTGCTTTGGTCTTACCATACCGCCCTGCCTTTAAAAACGTACAGCCAGCAACAAAACCGGTGTCGCCCCGTTAGGCCTGGCTCGGAGAGCTCATGCCCTTCTTGCCCTGAAAGGTGGCCTTTGTTCAAACAACCAGTACACAGCTAGAATGGTTCGAATGAGAGGATGAAGGAAATTACGGAAACCAGGCAAATAAATGCAATAATGAATGAAATATATATGGACAAAAGAGCGTAGAGAGAGAGAGAGAGAGAGAGAGAGAGAGCTTTTATTCCTGTTTAGTTATTAATTTGATGGATATATTCAAGACCTTTTGCTTTAAGAAATATATTGTATATATTTTGAAAAATAATTATATAATATTGTTGTCACCGACCATTCGTATTGATACTATTCAGACTGAAGTATCCTTCTTTTTCATTATCCTCTCTCTCTCTCTCTCTCTCTCTCTCTCTCTCTCTCTCTCTCTCTCTCTCTCCAGCTGTCGTTCTGTCCTCCCTCTTATATCACCTGGATCCACTATTTGAATAACGGTAAACGTTTGATATGTTATTTGGAAGGGGGCAAGGATCACAAAACCGTAAATGGCTACTCTACCAACTTGTGCTTGATTTCATCTATTTTTGTCTAGATGGACTTGACTATAATTACCTTTATTACCAATATACGAATCTAGTCACAAAGATGTTACACACCAGGTCTTGTAACCGTGGGCTGTATTACTCATGAAAGCATCAATTTTGTAACGGTATTATTTTATTAATTAATCGATTCTAAGAACATATTACTGGATATGACAATCTAATGCTTAGGGATTTGTATTTATGGCATAACTTAGTTGAGTTAACAGTAGTTGGGCGTGATGAGCCACTTGTCTCCGCCCCTCCAACCATCTAGGTTACTTATAGAAAGTATTTTAATTAGATATTTTTCTTATATTATAATATATTTATTATATTGTTTCCGAAACGCTTTAATGAAAAAGTAAATTATGTAAAATGAAATGCAATGAATGTGTGCATTGGAGCATTAATATAATGAGGTGGGGTATACTATTAACATATTATTTAGTGCCTCAAATTACTTGGTGACAGTCTTTAGACCTGGTCAGATCAGTCATGTCTTAGGTAACCCGTCCCCCACCCACGGCTCACGCTTGCTAACTCACTCTGCCTTTATTTGTCGCTTCGCCGCTGCAGCGGCTAATGTCCAACACACCTTGTCGGTGTTCTTCCTCCAAGTTATTCAAGAAACCCATTACTTTCGATATCTCTTGTTCATTCTGTCTTTTACAATTCCATGTTTTTATTTTTGGTAATGAAATAATTGTAAACATTTGGAAAATATAATGGCGTAAGAAATACTGTCATCTGAGTATTATTCTACCTTCCAAAAAACATCCATCAGAACGATCTCATAATAACTGTAAGACCTTGAAACCCCGAACATAAGGAGGTGCGGGGTTAGAAGAAAATAACAAGCTGGGGGTTAAAGGTGATAGTGTCATGTGATATTGGGTGACCTTAATGTAACGCTTGACGGGGGTCGCTTATTAACATTTATAAGGTGGTGATAGAAATACCTTTACTGATAACAGTTAATATCAATGATTCAAACTAGCCATGATGGCTGGCACATAGCGTTGTAGGGATATTGAGATCATCTTTGTGTATCTGGTTAATGTCTATTACTATCGTTTACGTTATGCATCCTGGTTCTCCCACGAGGTAACGTGCTACACACAGCCAGGGACGGTCTGTATAGCGCCAATGGTCTTAATAGTCGTGTGTTTGCAGCCTTTGTGGAGATTTATTTGGTGATTACGATTTTTACACTTAGGTAAGTGTTAGTTGCGGTTGTTGTGTTCATCTATGTTTGGAATAACTGTTGTACATATACTAATGTTGTGCCCTATAATCTATATATTACATAATTATCTATGCCTATGTTTGTAGGGATAGCGACGGCAAATAAAGGCAGCTCTGTTGAGCATATACCTAAAATTCTGTAAACACACGACTGTCAGGACCACTGGCGTTAAACAGATCGTCCATGGCTGTGTGTGTCGCGTTAACTCGTGGGAAAACCAGGTCTAAAGATTGTCATCCAATAATCTGAGACACTAAATAACGTTAATATTATACCCAACCATCATTATATTAATGCACTGATGCAAACATTCACTGCCCACTTCCAAATTACGTATCAAACGTTTACCATTATTCAAATAGTGGATCCAGGTGATATAAGAGGGAGGACAGAACGACGGATGGAGAGAGAGAGAGAGAGAGAGAGAGAGAGAGAGAGAGAGAGAGAGAGAGAGAGAGAGAATACAGCTGCTTATAGGCTAATGAAAAAAAAAGGATATTTCCGTCTGAATACTATAAATACGAATAGTCAGTTCCAACAATATTTAAGGCTTTTTTATATAGACAGTATGGTCAAGATTTAAAACAATAAATACGATGTGATGAGATTTCATTATAATTATTTTCCAAAATAAATACGATATTATATTTCTTAAAGCAGAAGGTCTCGAATATATAAATTATATTAATAACTAAACAGGAATAGAAACTCTCTCTCTCTCTCACTCTCTCTCTCTCTCTCTCCATATACTGAATGCATTTCTTGCGTTACCTTTCCTCGTACTCTCTCTCTCTCTCTCTCTTCTCTCTTTTGTCTCTATATATTTAATTCATTATTACATTTCTTTGCCTGATTATCGTAATTTCCTTCCTCCTCCCATTTAAATCATTCTAACTATGTACTTGTTTGAACAAAGGCCACCTTTCAGGGCAAGAAGGGCATGAGCTCTCCGAGCCGGCCTTGGCGGGGCGACACCGGTTTTGTTGCTGGTTGTACATCCTTTGAAAGTGCTGGGTTTTGGTTTGGTATTTTTTTCCCCAACAAAATAGGCAGCAATCTTATAAATTCAGCACAAATATAGTATCAGGAGAAATTATATTAGCAATGCCATAAATGTCCATAATCAATCATGTAATGATGCCATTTTGTGGAATTGTCCCTGGGTACTGCTGAAACGGAATAATTATGTAGAGAGAGGTCTACTTGAAAGTTCATGCATTGCCATAAGTGATTGCAACAATTTTAATAATTATTCAGGAGTATCTAAAACGGATCCTTTTTTCTTACATATAGTTAAAGGACAGCACAAACCAAAGTCTTCTTTTCACTGCAAACGTGTTTGAAGCGTTTTTCTATGTTATGAAACCATTGAATTGGTTATAAAAAATTAGAAACAGATGATTATTTTAATTTATATGTTAAGTTTGATTGTTGTGGTATAAGGCGCCCTTGTCGAGCGGCTACCTTTGTCATGGGGTTGCAAACTAAGCAATGTTGTCCTTTCGTTAAGATCATATTTTAATTAATTGATGAATTCTTTTAACATATATTTTTGCGTTTTGAAATCTTCGAAGTGGACGTAAATCATTTGAGATAGGTTGTTACAGTAACTAACTTTCTTGTGTTTCAATGACCAATGTTTATCTAACTGCCTATTTTTATTTTTCAGGTTTTTTTTTTATATTATATTTTGAATGTACTGGAAACTTTGTGCGCTAGATAATAAACAGCTCTCGATAAGGCCATGGGAAAGGGCCGGAAACTTTTTGGTTGAGCCAAAATGAATTTCAGGAATTTTCTTGCCCCTGTTAGAGTACCAAAACCTCATTAGTAATTTCTATATATATATATATATATATATAGTATTTTCTATATATATATATATTATATATTATATATATATATATATTATATCCTTTTAATATACCCCATTTAAATATATATATAAGTATATATATATATATATATAAGTTATTATATATATATATATATAATATATATAAGTCAACAATCTTAGATTATATAATGATAATATAATATATATAAATAGTAATATTTAGATATATATTATAATATATATATAGATATATCATATAATATTATATATTATATATATATATATATATTATATATATAAGTAATATATGATATATAATATATATATATATACATTTATACATTAATATATATATATATATATATATATATATATATATCTATATTAACATATATATAGATATATATAGACGTCTATATAGATATATATAGGATATATATATATATATATATATATATATATAATCTATATATATATATATATATATATAATACTATTAGTTATATATATTATATATATATAATATATAGTAGTATGATATATATAATAGTATACTAATATTCATGGAGGCCGGATCTGTTAGCAAAATGAATTTCAGATGTGCTTTTCCCCTGTAGACTACAACCTCATATAGATATATATATATTATATATCTCTTATATATATATATATGGTATATTCATTTATACTTATACATACATCCTATATATATAGATATATTAATATAATAGAATATATATATATATATATATCTATATAGATATATATATATATAGGTATATAATTTATACTATATATACTATAGATATATATATATATATTATAATATATATATATTCATGGTGAAACCCATGGCAACTGGGGTTTCGTTTAATGTGTAAAAAATACCGGTGTGCTTCTCCTTCGTATCATATCTGTCTCGCTTTCCATGGGAAACACACGAGAGAGTTACCTGAATAATTCAATAACCTGTCTATACCCTTGAAGGAATAATTTGATAACCCTATCATTTCCTTGAACAATATATAACCTAAGATCATTGATAACAAAAGTGATGTAAACAATTTCCTCTCTTTTGAAAGGTAGAATGTCAGTAGATTAAAATACATTTTTCGCTGTAAAATTTGAGAGGTGACTCAACTAATTGCCACTTTTTTCCTGCTCTGGAATGTTGAGTGGCTCGAAAGAATACTTTGAAAAAAGTCGAACCTTCCATAAAATTACCGTCTCCAAGAATTCAGTAACTATAGTTTCTTATATATAATTTTTTTAAGTGTTTAAGTTAAAACACAGGATTACGTAAACTCCTTCTAAGAACGTTTCGAATATGCTCATATTTTTTCTTCTGAATGAATCATGAGACAATTCGTCAACAATAATTGTGTCGTACCATTCGAAGAAATCTGCCAACACCATGAATAAAATGTGCTACCTATGCCCCACAAACAAAAAGTAAATATTGATATGATAATAAAATAAATAAAATTACTATAAATGCTTCAAAATAATTACTGAATATCGCATATCCAGTAATCAGTCAAATATTTTCTGCGCAAGCAACACGATGAGTTCGCTAATAAATGCATATTCATCTAAACAAAGGGAGGAATATTCATGTGTAAATATCAGTATAATTGATTATTTGCAACTGTCAGGAGGATAGTTGAAATTTATATATGTTACCCCCTTCTCAGTGAGGAGGAAGGATGTAAAACTTACCTGATCGAGGCGTTTTGGTAGCACGGCTTCAAGGCACTGTGGTGACTCTCTCTCTCTCAACAAATCCAACCGACCTCACATAATTACCTAAGGTAATTAAATCAGACGCGTGAACTACAAAAATACATTTATTTAAGAATAAAAGGATAATATAAATAAATCAAATTGTCAAAAAAAACAAAATGTTTAACTGAAAAAGTCAAAATTCAAAATCCAAATAATTCACTACTGTTATCCAAATAACTCTGGTTATCGAACCAAACCCGTCCACCTCTTTCTCCAAAATAACTAACATTAGTTTAGTCATAAAATAAGCAACTAGAAAAGTCATAGTCTCCCCATACAATATCCACGGAACTCTCAGCTAAGTTCCCATTAAATTCACCAGAGAAGTTCCCATCGCCAGAACCATGTGGGGAGAAAAGAAAAAAAGAAATCACACATAAATAAATTGGAAACAAACCAAAATGACATAAATAAAAAATTCAAATGGAATAGGACATCTCTGAAACAAAGGATTAAAATATACAAAGACAAAGCCACACTGAGGATTAAAAGTGATCTTATCCATTTCAGCACTAATCACACACAACAAAGTAATACATAGATGTTCTAAAACAATGCTGCCTCTAAGAGCTCAGTTATCTTACTCTCCCATTATGTAGGGGAAATAGCTTGTACGTACACAAGCATGAACTTTCTCACAAGACACTCCCCATAATATGACGTTATTGATTTGTTACACGTTCATTGCACTGGAATAGATGTATGGTATCATAAGAACTCATTATCACGCCAACAAAATCTAATCAAAACCGGATCCTTGTACGGACATAAGACGAGACCTGTTTTGTTGATGCCGCGACTTCCACATGGTGCCACCCAAGTGATCGCGTCAACATTTTCGGAGCTAACGCTGAATCTGTCCCTTTAAGAACTCATTTGTTTCCATGGGAATCAAAATGATGACATCTATGTTTCAAAGAATGTCATTGTTCATCACATCTGGTTATCAACCATCGGTCAACAATTTAAATATATGTAACAGGAGCTCAGACCACCTTACCCGATGGCTCCAGCCCAGCCATAGTTCATACAAAATAGTTTATATAAAATTAGAAGAAAACACATTGGCCAGCTCATGTATATCATATCAATATAAAAACAACTGCCTGTTTTTGGCAGCACAAGGTCTGTCATATATAAAATAGATTTGAATAGCCTATATCTGGGCTATAATAACAGTTCACTGTACAGAGCTCATATCCCCATCTTAAACTTGACGCTTCTGTGCGAGCGTGTGTCCTACAGCAGCACACAGTGTAGGAAAATGTCTCACGGTACCATGCCCATTATCATTCCAAAGGTGTAAATCCTCGTAGACTCGTAGATTCTTTCTCAAGTCGGCAGCATTCTACATCTTGTCTCACGAATCCCAAAAAAGGGTAGCTGAAGGACGTTTTGCTGGCGTAGGGGAATGCTGTTTATGGTGCTTACAGTATTTTGTCAGTCAGTCACCGGTCAATTACAGAGGAATTAACCCTAGACATAATCTGTCAAGTAATGATCTCAAAATTCCTAGAAATACTAACTGAACGTTTCCCATAATAAGACGTCATTCTCACACCCATAAAACCTACTCAAAACCATATTCTTGCACGTGACCTGTTTCCTTGAGGCAGTGACTTCCACATGGCACCACCTAAGTGATTGCTTCATCATTTTCGGAGCCAACGCTGAATGTCCTTTTAAGAATTCCTCTGTTTCCACGGGAGATCTGCTTAACATTACTAAGGAAAACTAAATGCTTCATTGTTCAAAAGGGGGAAGGTTTATAAATTTTAATGGCACCCTCTCCAAGGATAGGCCTATGGTTTTAACCAATCATTTCAACAATTTCAGCCCACAAGGATGTCCTGTGACATCTATATAACAAATGGCTACGAAGACATACCCTCAAGAGCCTGGGCACGGACAAGGACGAGTTTCCAAATGAGAAGTTTACAATTACTACAGGAAAGACGACAAGAAGGCGTTTTGAAGAAAGAGCCATAGACACTCATACACAAGGGTTCTTTCACAAGAGGCCACACCCAGAGTCAAAATCAAGAACACAAAGGCAGTGCCAAGAAGATCACATCCAAATAAGAAGGCTCGATAGAGACAGAAGAAGCAGCGAGTGGGGGAGAAGAGAGTAGAGAGTTGGGGAGAAGAGGGTAGAAAATGTGAGAGAGAAAAGAGAGAGTGGGGGAGAAAAGTGAGAGGGGGGATGAAGTGTGAAGTATGGGTGTTAAGGAGGCAACTACAGCATATAGACAGTGTGAAGTGTTGATCGGGCCCCAGTGACAAGATTGAACTCGTAAATTTCCCCTAGTGCCAAATACACTTATAATTCAACAGTGCTTTTCGAATAGTTTTTCTCTGTCCAAGCACCCAAAAGAGGTTGAGTTTCCCTATCAAGATTAGATATATACAAGGTCATGTTCAATTCATTTTCCCAAGATAGTAAGACTTTAAGGTAAACAAGATAGCTACCAATCCTTGTGCATAGCAAGCTAATTTTATCCTTTTATCTCATTGTCAACACCAATTCCAGTTGCCCCCCACTCAAGCCTGGTTTTGCTGCCTTAGATCTGTAGCAGTTCCCCTACAGATGAAATGGTGGCAGCGGTAGGATAGATGAAATGGTGTCAGTGTAAAGATTTTGATCCAAAGCCTACAAGTGAAGATTAAAAGCGCTTCCCGAAAAGACAGTTACAGTGCTCACCCCAAATACAAAGACAGTTACAAAGTCGTAAAAATTAAAAGCCCTCCATCAAGAAATAAAAGACCACCCACACTTCGAAAATAACTCCACTCCGAAGAACAAGAACAATCTAAAGAAGTTATCACTGAAAGAAGAAATCGGACGCGTAATAAACAATTAAGAACAAAGAAATTCACGATAATACGCAACACATCATCCAGTGCGAGAAGTCAACGCATCCCAGCGGAGAGAGAGGGGAAATTCAGGCAAGTCCATCGCAATGCCGAAGCTACGTTTTTCCATCCCTATCCCAGCGACCCAACCCAGAATCACGTGCCAACCAAACGAAGCCTGGATCCGAAGACGACGAAAGATAAGTCCCCGAGTATCCTCACATATCCAAAGACATAAGACGTTACACTTTTATGAAATTAAATTAGGTGATTAACAATTCAGTTCGACGAATTTTAAGATATGTAGATTTGTACTTGGAGATTATGTACACACTGGACTTTTTTGGGGGCAATGAGAGTTTTGACTTTTCCCGAACATTTGTATTTACTAACCCATAACTTTGAATTTTAATTGTTTCATTTTATGTTGTTTTTTGTGATTGTAAATTTAGTTTTACGTTTTCTCTATTTTAACATCTGCTTAATGTTTTATTTTATTTGTTATGTCGAATGAATGTCATCATTTATTCTTTCATTTGTTTAGAGGGCGTTAGGATAATAAGGGTAATTTTTGGAAGGTTTCTCGTTAGTATTTACTTTACGGTCAGAGTTTAGTAATTTTTTACCAATACTGTCAATAAGGTTTCGTGGTTGTTTAAAATAGCCTATTGGTAACTTAAGACTTGAAAAAATTTCAAGTTTGGGGATTTTTTTTTGTGTGTGATTGATACGTTAGGTAAAGATATTCTATTTTTTTTTATTTTTTTATTTTGGGATATTACTATATTGACTTTAATAATTTTAGAGATACTCAATGTTTAAGAAACTTTTTTATTAACAAGAAGATCGCCCGAAGAAGATTGGCCAGAAATAAGAACTCTTGCTCACACTAGAAGTCAACGACAAAATTAGACATGGCTGAGGGAACACAGCCAACTAACTCAGATGCCGCAATAGGGGACATGGAACAAGTACGGATACTCCTAAGCAACATAACGGTACAGATAGGGAAAAACTTCTTGAAGCCAAGAGCTATCTTGACTTGGATTCAGGAGACTTAGAACAATCTGTCCGTTCAGAGACATATCGAAAACTTAAGAATTGGGAAGAACTGAAACAGTTCCTTAGAAAGGTATATTCCCCAGAAGGCGAAACCGATCTTGTTATCCATCTTGCAAATATATTCCACGATTTGAGAACAGGCAAGTGTAACCTCCTAGTAACCCATCGATCTATGACGATGAGTTGGACCAGTTATTTTTTCAACAATCAGTGGATCACTACAGAAAGGGGTGAAGAAACAATGACAGTTGGGAATTGTGTGAAAATTATGTATTTATCATTGCTCTTGGGAGCTTTACCCGCACGGTCATCGTAAAGATGAACCTCAAATGAGGGCCAACAGATGATGTAGCATACATTGAACAAAAAGACAGGAAAATTTTAGGTACGAATTCCCAGGACCGGAAGGTGAAAAGACAGGATAAGTACAGTAACAAAGTTCAGGGACTAATGATGACAAAGTGCCACCAGTCAAGGTAAAGAAGAGAAGGAAAAACGGAGTGAGAAATTAATCAATAGTAACAAACTCGACTTGTTTGAAATTATGATAAATTTTTAATACCAGTGAAAACAATAAGAATATAAGGTCAATAAAAGTTGTACCAGTTATATTTTCCTCACTTGAGTTTGAACTCAGAGGTAGACTGTAAAATCTCAGGCGTTCAGAGTAATAATATCCAGGTAATAGGACAGTTAGATTTTCCTTTCTAATCCAGAAAGAATTTAATTAAAACGAGAAGGTTCTGCTAGCAAGGAATATACAGTTAGCTTTTGCCCATTTGTTAATCGGTTATCCAATTTTGAATAGATAAGGGATCAACATTGACACACCTAGAGAGCAATTAGAAATTAAAAAAAGGTCATAAGATTTCTAGAATACCTATATGTAGGATAATTAGAAGAATCCAGACTTGAAAGAATTTCTTGATGAAACGTATTCTGAAGAAAGATAGGACAGAGGGGAGATGTCCAGAATGCAACACGAGTTCATAACGGATCAATAACTTCTTGGAATCAAATCAAGACACTTAATTAAAGTTACTTATACCTTGGTAAAGTACGTGGATAGAATGTACAGTAAATCCAATTTTTGAAGGGAAGGAAATTCTCACACATACTTTAGGGTCTCAACTAAATTGGATATATTATTCTTCTAGTTTACACGAAGTCAGACAGGTAAAAATAGCTTCACATGTTTCAGAGAACAAAAGAGAAAAAGGTGAAGTTAACACAAGGCACAGAGGTAGGCCTAGCAGAAGTATGCACCATACCCATTCAAGTTGTAGAAAGGGAAACGGTAGCAGCAATCAATAAAGGAAACTGAAAATTCACCTTAGGACATAAAACTGAGAAGGGCTAAGATAGGATCTCATTTAAAGGACATTAAGGAAAATCATGTCAGGGAGAAATTCATAGACATACTGTGCGAATACAAGGATATAATCACTATTGACGGCCACATATTGGAAAATACAGGTGAAATAAGGCACAGAATAGACATTAAACCAAACACAAAGCCAATCTACATACCAGCCTATAGAGTAGCATATTCCCAGAAAAAGATCATTTAAAGAGAAGTACAAAGAATGAATGAGCAAGGGATAATAGTATCACCAAAATCCTCGTGGTCTTTTCCACCTTTGCTAATTCCAAGACAGAATAAAACTTATAAAGTAGCTGTGGATTCCAGAAAAAATTATCCTTATCCGATGCAGTAAATGTGAGATCTTATCGTCACTATAGAGTCCAAGAAGTATTTCACCACTTGACGAAGAAAGTAAACCTCTGACAGCTTTTTTCCACTAGTAACGATAGCTATCAATATGTGAGGATGCCTTTTGGTCTTAAGTAAAGCCCCGTAACTTTGTACGACAAAATGGATAAGAATTTGGGTGATTTGTTAAACAAAAGGGTGAACTGCTGCACAGACAATTTAGTTATAGCAACAAGATACCATAGAGGAACATGTAAAATTAGTAAGAGAGGTCCTAAAGAGATTAAGAAAAACCAACCTTAAGGTAAGGTTAAAAGGGAGGCAATTTCCTTAAAAGGCAAATATATTACTTGGGACTTATATTAAATGAAAGATGTGTATAAGTAAACTAATTAAAGATTAACTCAGTTAAGGAATGCCCTACACCTCAATGTTAGAAGGACGTAAAGTAATTCTAAGCGTAGCCGGTATTTACCGAAGGTATATAAGGAACTTTGCAGTTATATCCGTTCCACTGATGGAGTTGGTTAAAGAACACGTTATCATTCACGTGGACAACAAAGCAACAAGAAATATTTGGTGAACTGAAAGAAGGATAACACCTCCCCCGGTACTTAGTTTTCCAGACTTTCGTAAAGCATTCTTTTTAGCCACCGAATGGAAGCCATGACAGAATAGGAGCGTGCTTAATGCAAAGACACGATAATAAATAATCAGGCCATAGCATATTACAGTAGGAAATTAAGGCCCAAGGAGGTAGATGAGATAGCAATGTGCACTGATCACTCAGCTGCAGAAGAAAGACTTTAAAAAAAGAAATTTTACGGACGTAGAGCCCGTTGGTTTGTGACAGCCAAGGACTATGATCAAAATATGCTTTGCGAAGTGATAGTATAAATATGATAAGTCAAAATCAACAGAGTGAAACAATAAACAATGGCTAAATTTATTCACTGTGCATTATGCAGAGGAGCCTTATCAGCAAAAGTTTCAAAAGAGGAACCAGAACACATGAAGATTTAAAGGCGATCTCCAAATGCAAGGGAATAAAAGAGTTTAGCTCACAAGAATTAACAGAATAAGGAAAAGGGTTGAATGTCCCACAGGTGCATTAATTGACATAGACGACGTATTTGCTTGGATGTGTCACGAATACGACCCATTTGGTCAGTTTCCTGTTGTACTTCATAGAAGGATAGTGCCTAAGTGCCCAAGAACCAAAGTCGTTGAGCTAATACTTGACAATGACATGAGATCTCTCCCAAGAAGGGATGAGACTGATTAACACAAGGGTGTTTTCCATTGGAAGGGAACCCACAAGGATGTTAGTAATCATGTGAAGAGTTGTGATACACGCAACGATTAAGAGGGAAGAAAAGGACGAGGAAGTACCTCTAGAGAATTATCCTATCCCATTGACCCTTATTGAAAGAGAAGTTATAGGTCTTATCACTCAACCTTATACCACGAGTAAAGGGAATAAGAAGATCTAGTGTGTATTGACTCACTCACGTGATATACAGAGTTAATACTACCAGCTAGTAAAGAAGCTAAAGAATCTGCAATCGCTCTCTTTGATAAGATATTTTGCAGATATTCTGCCCACGGTTCATTACCTCAGATAATGGGACCGAGTTGAATAAAGCATTACTCCGAGAAATTCGTAATACATATAAGTTAGAAAGAGATAGCGATACAACAGTATCACTCAGCTGGTAATGGCTTACAAGAAAGGAATAACCAGGAAGTTTTAGACACAGCAGGACAGGAACCTGACCGAGACATCAATTTACCTTTAGCCCAATTATCATTAAATGCTATGTACCATACAAGTACTCGAGCAACTCCCATAAGGCTTTGATGGGATATGAGCCCAGATACCTGATGCATGTTTGAATCATCCAATAATGTCTAATTACTCTGAAGACATTGTGATGGTAAGAATCGGAAACTTTAAAGTAACTCCCAAGCAGTTACACAAGAACTTAGAAGAATAACAGAAGAATATGATAGACAAGCATCAAGTAGGATTAAAGCCAGTAGACTGATTATAAGATAGGTGATAAAGTCTATGTTAAGAAAGGAGTAAGAAGTGGTATTAATTATAAGTTAACCACTAAACTCACAGGACCATACAAGGTCGAAGATGTACAAGAGGCAAGATAAAAGTGAAGAAAATGAATGATCAAATATCCTTTTCATATGTCATTTGAAGAAGAAGGG
>NC_061087.1:69269119-69281619 GCF_015104395.2 Macrobrachium nipponense | reverse complement strand
AATATATAATGTAGCAAGAAAAGAAGGAGAGAGATTATCTTTGTCCGTTCGAAGCTGGAGTTGTTTTTCAAAACCTGTCAACACGTTTGATTAGAGACATCGAGGTCTTCCCAGTGTTTTGGGAATTCTGTCATCACATCTGATAAGGACTTTTGCTCGGGTCTGTTTCAGTCAAGTACGTGTCTTTGTTGAACAGAATGATTTCATACGCGTGCCTCTTTGCTAAAACCACGTGCAGATTTCATACTTGCGTCACTTTTTGAAGCTTCTGGATAGAATTAGTGACCAAAACGTTTTGTGTCATCTCCACTGTCCAGCTTTCGTAAGGAAGAGAATTTTCTTTACATCTTAGAACCACGTTCCATTCAGACATCTCCCTCTCTCTCTTTCTCTCTCTCTCTCCCGCAACATACTTGAGATTATATTAACGTAACGATTTCATACTTACTGAATGGTCACTCATAACTTAGATTTCGGATTTGATATTTCTTAGAGTTTATTTAGTATTATTTAGTGTTTTTGTGGAATTTGAACAATCGTTGTATGTAACGGCACCTGTTTTTGTGAGTGAACAAGCTGCAGCAAAGAAAGAAAATTGGTATACCAAGAAGGTAAAGTGTGTGTGATGGTAATTGCTTCACAGCAAAGGAAGATAAAGGAAAGGAGAACGCATTTTCGAGAAGTTCGGCAGTAAGGAGGTTTTCGCGCCCGTGTTGAAGGCGTCTTTTCCTCGCGGCTGTTCTAGAATCGTCGGGCGTGTTGTGGAGCGCAAAAACGTGCCAACGTTGCGTGAGAAACGCCGCGAATTTCTGATGCAATACCTCGTCTAGATTCATCTGAGAATGTCTAGCAACCTCGGGAGTCTGTGACGCTCGCCGTAGGCTCCGCCCCCAGGATGTCGTATAAATACGACGGAGGAAGTAGCAGCAGGAGGAGGAGAGATAGAGAGTGATCGTAAAAGGAAGAGATCGTAAGAGAGAGGGATCACCAGTTAGTAAGAGCCACAGATCAGATTATCAGTGAGAGATCAGCAGCAGCAGAGATCATCCGTGAGATACAAGAAAAAGGAACCGACGAAGTATCAATCAAAAGAAGAGTTGTTCGAGTGTTGGTTGGATATTGGTCTAGTCGTCTTTCCAGTGTGGACGGCCGTATTGTCTCTACGTTGAGCAGACTTCGGAGAAGAAAAGGGGAGAGTTCCTGCCTTACGAATAGACTAGTTTCTGCAATACGGAGTCAAGAGGACGTCTGCAATTGCCGCTCTACTTTTATGAAGCCACCTCTTCGAAGTGCCAAACTGATTAGCAAGTATTCAAATTACCTCACTGTGTCCCCCCAGTTCATGCAGTGTAAGATTCTATCTGTTTATGTAAATAGGAGATACCATTCTGCATTTACCTTTGCTAGTAAGCTTGTAAATAAACCTTTGTTGTGTTGGTGTTTCTTTCTATATTGGTATCCCCAGTTTCAACTGTTGGTGTTGATATATATATTTTTTTTATTATTTCATATTGAACCTGAAGCGGACCTCTCTCAGAGGCCGTAACATTGCGTCGTCCTTTAACCAGGATATTTCGACACTGTAACATTGTCTCTGAGATCACAGATCCGTAACAGTGTGTTATATTTTTATTAGTTGCAACTAATATCTGATGGTTATGATGGTTTGGTAAGATACTAATATCTGATGGTTATGATGGTTTGGTAAGAAACTAACAACTATTGGTTATGATGGCTTAGAGAACTAATAACTAATAGTTACAATGGTTTGAGAGAAACTATTTAGATTTTTATTGATTGCAAATTTTTGCGTTTTGTGTTTGTTTCATTTGAAGTGCATTTATCCATTTTCTTATTGAAGTGTTTATTTTTGGTGCATTTATCCGTTTTCTTATTGAAGTGTGTCTTTTTATTTTATATTCTGTGTGATTATTACTTTTTGCAATTTTGGTATTTTCTACATTTTTCTGTTTTCATTTGCATTCACAATTCAATTAACTTAGCTATTTTCATTACGTAATCATTGCACATTTAATTGAATTTTACACTTGTGAATTAATTTGCAATTAGAATTCTTTTAAAGTTTTCAATTATTGCCTAACACTTTTGAATTTTGTTTGACTTAATTTTCTTGAATTTTGTGATAAATTAATTTTGATTTAATTTTCAGAATTAATTAAACTTTACTTTGTTTTCATGTAACCGTAATTTTCCCTGATATTGTGAATTTAACTTATAAATTTTGAGTTTAATAATAAATTTTTGTATTTAAAGTTTTTATAATTGTTTTCTTTATTTTACACCAGTATTTAATTATATTTAGCTTAGGTAGAAACATAGTGTGGTAATTGATCTGTTCTCCTTCAATTAACTTGAAGTGACTTAGAACCAGGGAATACTTAGACTTTTGAAATCAGGGAAATACTTAGACTTATAAAGTTGTTGATGTAGTGATGCCCTTTGATTATGTTAATTTACTTACACGATTACCTCACACCTGTTTTGATGAACTTAGTCTGATTTTCTGAAATACTGTAAGTTGTTAAGGGATCACTGTTGCCTTTAGAGCATTCAGTCGTTTAGTACCTGTGATGTGGGTTCAGGTGTTGTGAGGTAACAATTAATGAATGATAAGGTGTAGTAACCAGATGCTTGGCACTTTGTCATAATATATATACATATATATATTATATAATATATTATATAGATATATATATATATATATATATATATATATATATAAATATATATTTATATAATGTATTGTATGTAATATTATAGATAGATAGATAGATAGGATAGATATAGATACACGATATAGATATTCGAAAAATAGAGAAGAATCTCTGCGAGCGTAACACTGCTGAAGTTGCCATTACTTTTAATATCTTATATTATTATGTTATTAATTATTATTATTATTATTCTTTATTATTATTATTATTAATTATTATTATTATTATTATTATTATTATTATTATTTATTTAGTTATTCAGTGGATTGGAAAACCTAATTCTCATAAGAATTAAGCCCCGAGGGGTCCCTAACTTAAAATTCAAGTCTCCAGAGAATATGGTGTTCATTAGGAAGAAAAAAGAGCAAATAAAGGGGAAAGACAGAAAGAAGTGATACCACTTATTATTAAATAAATTAACTAATATATAAATAGATAATTGGAAGCTATGGGAAAAAATATACCTATTGAAAAATATACCTTTAGTTTTAATACTTATCGAAACATCACAGACATATTATTTAATTTTCGTTGTTTTTCTCTCTACTCTTTCTCGGGCGTAAGAGACTTACTTCTCCCATAAAGAGAACTTTGGTAGTTCTTGTAAGAGAAGTTGAAGGTCTTAAAGAGCTTCACTGAGGACATTACGACCTTCTTGAGTAGACTGACCTGCTTTGATGTGACAGTTGTAGGAGTCTCATAGTCATTCGTTGATTTTCTGAGAACAGTTACTATCCACGTGTTGCGTTTCTATAACCCTTATTTTTTATCGTTTTTAGTGTTTTATGTTATTTCTATATGTTATTAATTTTCGTTATTGTTGAGAATAAAAAAAATGATTAGACTTGTTTTCACAAAGATCGTAAACTTTTTCACTACATCGTAGAAAACCTGTTATTTTGAAGCTTTTTATAATATGAGATTTTTGGCGGACAAGTATCCGCTGGTTTTCATATAAATACTGTGCTATTTCCGATACATTATAAGATTCTTCCGCAATTTATAATCAACAAAAACATGTACAGGAGCTTGGTCTAGTAATATTGTAGTTTATTAATTAAGCGCAATTACTTCATTGTGCGAATAGCATTTTCTGAAAGGATCAAAGGAAAATATAGCGAACTGTCTAGTCTATGAACCCTGGTTTGTTTCCGCATATTTTAAACTTTGACATAACTGGCTGTTTATAAAGGGTATGAGCTAATGCACAAATAAATGAGGCAAAAAAGAGTTTGATAGCTAAGGCGAAACCAAAGTAAATGCTAGCTTATGGGTTAATGACAAACTTATTCCAGTTGATTAATTTCCACTGGACAGTAACTGTTTCTATTTATTGTAAATCAGACTTTATCAGTTTTATGTCTGCGTTTTGAATCAGTATCCGACCAGTCAGCTATACATGGCGATCTTTACTTACACATCATTGTAAATGGCTTATCTTGCCCTTCTCTCTTTATTATTGGAAAAACAATCTTCAAATGACTTAAGAATAAAAACTTTTTTTTTTTAATTACGCGATTTACATATCAATATCTACTGATTGTCAGAACATAATTAAAGTATCATATTTTAGAGAAAAAAAATTGTTTTATAATAAGGAGTTTTTAAACAAATCATTAAATAGCGTTCTATGATAAATCTTCCCTAAAATATCTCATATCTATGTTATTAAACATTCAGAGTTTTATTCATCTGATTATCATTTACCTATTTTACTTTACTTCTGATATTGTTTTTGTCCTATTTGATGCATTTAAATAACATCCTTTTTCATCCATTCTTCCTGACCATTGTCATAATATTGTATATCTTCCGAAGATTGGCAGACATAATTCTCATTATTCCGCAGTCCCCTTTTTTGATCAAATATTTCTGACCCAAATGTTTATATTTTTTTAAGTGTAGTAGCTTCCATTCCTATAATCTTTTCCTAAAGCATAATCATATCGCAGGCTTTCAATAATTATTTTTACTTAGATTACAACTCTCATTCAGCTTTCCACTATAATTTCATTTTACTTTTTCTAGAAACTATATATTTACAATTCTGGCGGTTTACGTATTGGCAAAGATAATTAATGTAAACAGATTATCCAGGCACTGAATTTTTAGCAATCCTTTGCTGGTTTGGAAATTTCGTAAAAGTCATTGTGATGAAGTGTATAGCTACAAAATATTTTTTCATTAGATGTATTGTGTATTTTTAAAGAACTTGATTGCAGTAATTGAACGCTGGACGCTGCCTATCTTCACCGCCTGGACTATTGTTGAGCACAACCAACGCCTGTTCCATAACCTAACACCCAAAACAAAGTCCAACCATCTCTAGTTGAAAAACGTGAAATATATAACTTAAATATCAAGAACTTACTTGGCAAATAACTTTTAACTCTTTCTATTTCTATTTATACTAAAGAGTGGAATGAAGAATTATTCAAGCCTTTATTGCATTTAATGAAAACATCAACTTTTCATTGGGCTTTAAGACGTTGGTAGCCTGATTACCTTCGAGAGGAAATCCCAATGAAAAATTCATGCTGCCTATACAACAATAGCAATCTGTTAAGTATTACAATCTTCACCCAGAACTTCCATGGACCCAAACGTTTTTAAAATGTTAATCATTATTTAGTTATTAAAATTTCCGGCTACCAGCAAGAAAAAAATAAGTTTTTTGCACTAGCAATTAGTATGAATGTTCATCACAAACAGGTGACAGTCTTATAAGCCGTGATTGATAGATTAATGCAAAATTGCTTACCACTCTTTTCATGTATTTTTTACTTCAACCGCGAATAAATAGCCCTGCATACGTTTCTTAATCTCTGTAAAACGAATCAGGATGATTGACGGAATTAATAAAGCCATCCTGACGACGCTTCATAGCCTTAACATGAAGTTCGGGCATTCGCCCTATCACACGCATCGTGACTCCAGTCCTAAAATGGAGGCCATCTAACGTTCTGCAAGAAAGACTTTCAAACTGATCTCCTGAGGGTGATGAGTATAATGGCTGCTTATTTTTTCAATGGCATTTAGTTTGATATAGGATGGAAAAAAAAAGTAGGAATATAGGAAACAAAAATTCATATATTCCAAGTTTAGCATAGCACTTTTGCCTTTTCTTATTAGTCAACTTGTGAAGTTTACACTTTTCAATTCCATTCTTTATTCACACTTCTCATGTCTGTAGACTCTTTTATAAGCTTTATGAATTTAACCTCAATTCATTGGTATTATGTGCTTATTGACAGCAAGGCAATAAAATACGTCAAGCCTGCTGCTCGTATAACATCAGGAATGCAATAAGAGAACAAGGTATTCACAATTCTGCGCTGTGTCTAAAAGAATTATTCTCTTACGTTTCCTTGTTGATGTTTTCTACTTGGGAGTGAGTTATTCTACCTAGCACTCTCATTTATTTAGTATGTGAGGCTTACTATAAGAAGGTGGATTATTAAATTCTAAATCTGATATCCCTCCATTTGGAAGGAAAATATTTCCTCTCTGAATATATGTAATTAATGTTTTGTAATGCCTTGTACCAAGATATATTTCAGGCATTTTTACCTTTGTACAGCTGTCTTGATTTTTTCTTTCAATTTAAGTAGTACTCTGACACCTGAATGTTAGATTAGTCAAACTCAAAGGCCATACGTATCATTTGAAGTATGTTACCTGTTATGATATTCTTTGCCAAGAGCCGCAATAAATTATTAGTTATTACTCTATTATTTTTGAAACAGGTCCTCCATTCAATAAATCATTGCCAGTCCAGACAAACATTTACTATACACAAGACTTCAGGTAACTAAACACTCTAAGTGGGGAGACAAAAAAACAAAATATCTAAATTTAACGCTTATTTATTTACTAGTAATACTCAAAGAAATGTCCTCGAAAACCAGCTTGAGGAACTAGAAAAATAAACATCCAAGCATACACAATAAATGCCCTCGCATACCTCAAACTCCTTTGCTAACTATTATACCGTAGAGTAAGAGAGAAATGTCACAGCAGTAGAACGAAATCAACACTCACTCTGGTATACAAGATAGGCGGAGAAAAAGCCAAGAAATTTAACACTAATAACTGACTTTTCCTTAACACTAATAATTTACAGAAATAATTGAGATAAACCTTAGTTCATCCAATAATAATTAATTGTTCAACAAATATGGCGAAATTTCACTGAAACTGCTTCAGTCGGGGAAAGTTGACTATAAAGGCTCTTGCTGTAGACTCCATTTGATGCTTGGAAGCAATACTCGAATATTAGAGTCCACTTACTTAAAGGGGGAAAGCAAATACCGGCAAAAGGGGATGCTCACCCTTCTCCGGCCTCAGAAGGCCTCCTGACGATTCCCGGAGGATACAGCAGTGCACTCGTCGATGCAAGGTCTGGACCTTGCTCACAGAGCGGCCAAAAATAATGAAAGCCCACAGACAAACTCGCAGAAGAGGGCACGGGAATGGATGAATGAATAATTAGTAATTATCTGGCGTCGTGACTACCAGGATCATTGACGCCGAATGAAGCCATTTGGACAACCAATTTGGGGAAAATCCACGCACACATCATAAAAACTCCGTATCTGTTATTGTACTATAGCTAGCGCAAAGATGCTACTTACGCATTAAACACCACCAAAGCTACAATATTATTATTATTATAAAATAGTTTAACCAGACCACCGAGCCGACCCCCAACTCCCACAGGTCCGGCCCAAAGGATTAGATAAAATGCAAGGTCCAGGCCAAAGGCCACGCCACGAGCTGGAACCAAACAGGTCATGTAGGATAATAAATAATAAATTAAGATTAAATAAAAAACTGCACAGAGGCAAAGGCTTTCATACTAGAACACAAACAGGGAATAAATACATTTACTCACGTTTCCATACATACATTCTAAAAAACCAAAGCTAAAAACTACACACATACATAAAAGCGAAATACCTAAATTTCGTTAAAAAATCCAACTTCTTTTAAAAATTCTACAACACACTTACAATCATACTGGGCTTCTTCACCCAATATCTTCTCCAAACTGTAATTACCATCTCTATCTCTTTTGTCTTTAAAGTGCTGCTCTCTCAGTTCCCGATGACTAGAACATTCAACTCGCAAATGCTTAATAGTAATCGGGACGAGACAGTCATCACAGTAAGGTTGGTATTCACCGCTCATGAGATACCCATGTGTCAATCTTGTATGTCCTATACGGAGGCGGCATATCGTTACTTCCCATTTTCTAGGCATAGATTCATATTTCCAAGGGTGTGTACGTGTGGCAAACTTTAATTTTATTTGGTCCTGCTTCGTTCCATTGCTGTTCCCATAATCTTGCAATGAACTTTGATATACTAGGAAAAAAGTCTCTATATGGTACAGCAATTGGTCTTGGTATCATATTGGTTGCTGCTGATTTAGCTAGTTGGTCTGCTTTTTCATTTCCATATGTATTTATGTGCGCTGGGACCCAGCAAAAAGATATAGTAATCCCTCTACGCTGATGTAGAAATACCCACTGTGAGATTTTCAATGTAATTGGATGATCAGTATTAAAAATTTCAAGTGCCTGTAATGCACTTTTGGAATCACAAAAGATGGTGATATTATTGGAATTCTGGAGGGTTGCAATATGTTCCAATGCTGTTAAAATTTCATACAGTTCCGCTGTGAAGTTCGATGCTACGATGGGTAGTGCTCCTCTGCGGCTAAAATCATCACTAAAAACTCCATATCCGACTCCATCATCAGTTTTGGAGCCATCAGTAAAAACAAATGTAGAGCCTGAGTGCTCTGCAGTATGTTCTAATTACAGGTAATTTCCATACTGGGGTAATTGGTAAATTAACTGGATACAGGATTTCTTGACATATAAATTTTTTCCAAGATCTTTTTCACTCTAAAACTAAAAGGCTTAGGAAACCTTGGATGATTTTCATAAAAGTTGTAGTAAGAATTTCTATTTGTGCTTCAAAGGCTTTAGAGTTGGGGATTCTCTGAACCCTAAACCAATATCTGATAATTGATGATTGGCGATATAACTCTAGTGGGATTTCTCCCGCATCAATTAATAAACTTAAGATGGGAGAGGATCGAAAGGCACCTGTTGCCAAGCGTATACCGGTATGATGTACTGAATTTAAGATAGCAAGGCGATTGGATGAAGCAGAAGAATATATTTCACATCCATAAAGTAACTTTGAAATAATAAGTGATTTGTGTAGTTTTATAACTGTCTGTTATAAAGTATTAGATAATACTTTCAAAATACTTAAAGCTTCAAGCTCTTGGTTTTAATATGTTTCAGATGGGGAAGCCAATTAAGTTTTTGGTTGAATATGAGGCCTAAGAAGCGTACCTCTTCAACACAGGGTATTCTATGGTTGTACAGATAAAGGTCTGGGTCGGGGTGTACTCCCCGAAGGTAGCAAAAATGCATAAGAGTAGTCTTACTGGCTGATATTTTAAATCCCTGTTTACTATCTTATTTATTGTCAATTGTAATTTCCTTTCTGCAACTGACATTCGTGATGCAGCAACAGATATTGAAAGATCGTCTACAAATAGGGTATTCAATACATCCTTGGGTATAACAGACGTGACACCATTTATTGCTAACGCAAAAAGGGTAACACTAAGCACACTCCCTTGTGGGATACCCTCTTCTTGGCATCTTCTATCTGATAATGTGCTGCCCACTTTAACTTGAAAATATCTACATTTCAAGAATGCTTTAATGAATAGGGGCAATTTTCCTCGTAGACCACAGGTATGAATTGTCTTAAGAATGCCATGCCTCCATGCAGTATCATAAGCTTTCTTAATATAAAATAAATAGTTATATGGTACTGCTTGGAGGCAGATGCTTCACATATGGAGGTTTCCAGCTGCAGTAGGACATCTACTGCCGAGTGCATTTTTCGAAATCCACATTGTGAGGGTGAGCAAATATCATTACGCTCTAAATACCAAACAAATCTTGTATTCACCATTTTTTCCATTAACTTGCATAAACAGCAAGTTAGTGCTATTGGTCGATAACTAGCCACTGAAAAAGGGTCTTT
Source organism: Macrobrachium nipponense (assembly GCF_015104395.2). Lineage (NCBI taxonomy): Eukaryota > Metazoa > Arthropoda > Malacostraca > Decapoda > Palaemonidae > Macrobrachium > Macrobrachium nipponense. The sequence goes on along the minus strand of NC_061087.1, from coordinate 69,271,808 downwards.
ACCTGGTTTAACAAAAGGTAATACGAAAGCCAATTCCCATATGACAGGGTAGCTACTTTCATGCCATAATCTGTTAATTATACTTATTATAAATAGTTTTGTATTTTTTGAAATATGCCTAAACATTTGATAGGGAATTTCATGCGGACCAGGGGCAGTGTTAGTGCTGCTGGCCAGGGCAGCATCAAATTCCCTTTCTGTAAAGGGTAAATTATATGGCTCTATCTTATCTGTGGAAAAGTCTAATCGAAGTTGTTCTTCTCTTCTTCTATATTGATATCCAGGGGAACTGTCAGATTTTTTTAAACTTGGGCAAAATGATCAGCGAGTTTATCACTTACATCTTTTGCGTTGGCGATGAGGTTGTCATTAACTTTAAGTACTGGGGGAGGACTGGGAGTAAGTTTTTCTCAGCAATCTTTTTTATTTTCTTCCATATACTGCAGATAGGTGTTCGGTAGTTAATGGACGATGCAAATGACGCCCATGACTGCCTTCTGGCAGTTTTCATTGCCTTTCGAAAAAGCGCTCTATTCTGTGTGTATATTATCGTGTTTGCTATAGTTCGGTGTCTACGATAACGTGTAAGTGATGTTCTTGTGACTCTGTGTAACAGTGTGAGCTCTTCAGACCACCACAGGACTGGGCGTCGCCTAAAAAGACCTGTAGTTTTTGGTATAGAATGTATACATGCTGTATGGAATGTCCCATTTAATAAATCGATTGCATCATCTGCCGTTGGGAAGTCATTTGCATCACTTTCTATTTCGCTAAGCTCTTGAAATTTGTTCCAATCTGCTTTTTCAACATTCCACCGTGGAGATCTTTGAACTGGTGGGTCATCATTAAAATTTATTATTATGGGAGCATGGTCACTGTTTTGCCAGTCATCATTCGTCTTCCATCTGAAATCCATCGTGCAATTGGAACTAGATATTGTAAGGTCTAAACATGAGACTGTACCTGTCTGGACATGATAATGAGTGGGTTCTCCAGTATTTAAAAGTCATATATCTTCATTTTCTATTATGGAAGCTATAATAATCCCTTTTTGATTTGATGTCACATCTGCCCATAAAGGATGTTTGCCATTTAAGTCTCCCATGAGAAGAAATGGTCGTGGAAGCTGATGAAGTAAATCAATTAGTTCTTTTCGAGTGATGGGATTGTTTGATGGAAGATAAAAGGATCAGAGTGTGTATTTTCGTCTTAAGTGAATTTGAACCGCAACAGCCTGTAAAGGTGTATTTAGTGGGATTGGAAAAGGAGGAAGGTCCCTGCGAACATATATAAGGCTACCTCCATGTCTTCCCACTTCCAAATTATATTGTGTTCTATATGATATATAGTCTCTTGGGCAAGGTGTGTGGACATCAAGCATTGTTTCTTGTAAACATACAGCAATTGGGAAGTATTTATAGAGTAACACTTTAAGTTCCTCATATTTTGCACGAAGTCCCTGACAATTCCACTGTAAAATTGAAGAGAACCTAGGCGTCTATGTTTTGGAGGGAAGTCCTCTATTCAAGGTAATTTTTGAATGTTTAGTGGATGGGAAGCTTTGCTTGTAAGTTTTTGATGACGATTGTTTTTCTTCGCCAGCTTGCTCATTGATTTTGGTTTTATCTTTTGTTGGAGTTAATGAAGGAGAGGATGAGGGTGTTCAAACTCTCTTCATTTGTTTTTTTCCCTCTAATTCCATTAAATCAAGCAGAGATTCTGCCTGAGATAATGCAAAAGAAGGAGTAGAGGGAGGTTTGAAGGATATATCCAGTTTGTTATATGGAATGTTTTTAATATCCGTCTTGGCCGATTGTGCTCTAACCTTACTGGCTGAGCACTTGGCCCAGTATGTCGGGCCACAGGAGTAGAAGCATCCTTTATTGAGAATGAGGAAGGATCAGCAGATTGGAGTGGAGCCCTAGTGGTGGAATGTTGGACCACAGGGCTAAGGCATCCTTTATTGAGGATGAGGAAGGAGTAACGGATTGAAGTGGAGCCCTTGTGGTAGTAAGGGCTTTAGAATAACTCTTGGCTCTTCCCAAGAGTTGTCTTGCATGTCCAATACTGATGTGCTCTGTATATGCTTTATTAACTGCTGCTGTTTCAACTTTAAATTCTTCACATATTTTATCAACTGATTTGTGCTCTAGCTGACAATTAATACATTTAGGTATATCTGAGCATGGGCCATGTTCTAGGGCAGAGCAATTATTACACATCTTATTATTTTTACAAATTTTAGTTGGATGATCAAATCTAAAATAATTAAAACACTGTAATATTTTTGGTTGAAAAGGTCTAACTCGCACTCTTTCATTTTCTATTACTATATGAGATGGTACATTACTGTCTTCAAAAGTAAAAATCATCATGTTGCCATTTGGGACCTTTTTCACTTTCCATACAGTTGGTGGACACATATCTAAATTTTCTGCTTCAGTAAACTCGTACAAGTCTCTATGGAAAACAACACCTCTTCCATAGCTAAAATTTAGGTGAGGAGTAATTTTCTCTACTATATCATTGTTATCAACTTTCATCATTGTTAACATCTGTGACTGAGTTTTAGACTTTGCATGAATAAGCACAGAGCTCTTACCAAATCTAGTAATGTCACCACTCATTATGCCACCTATTTTTTGCTGAAGTTCTCCTCCTTGGCTTTTACTACCAGCCATTTAGGAGG
>NC_061087.1:69246619-69254119 GCF_015104395.2 Macrobrachium nipponense | reverse complement strand
TTCATATAAATCTGCAAGAGAAAACTTCTTACCAATAATACACTTCTTACACATAACAATTGAAACAGGGTTAGGCAGGTGGCATGTATCAAGGATAGCAGCTTACAATAAGTGCCAACAACATCATAACCTTAATAGTATACACAGTTAAAGTTTCCAAAACCAGAAACTCTCAGCATCATTAATTGATAATACCCAAAACCTAAGAGTTTCACATCACTCACATAACTACTAAACATAGAGCTAATCATTGCTCTAACAACCGGATTCTGTTTATATGTTGTTCAAAGGCCATGACCTTTTCCCCACATAATACACTGTCCAATTTCAGTTATACACTTCATTTACTATCATGAAATGTTCAACTCAAAAACCACTGTCCATTTCAGTGTTATATCACCCTCACCGAACCTCCATAAGGCTCCCCTGCACAAATAAAAACAGAAAATCAATGAAGCGTAATTATTAGCCTGAAATTACAGAATAACGGGATTGGTGGTTACTTCATTTCTTAACTTAATATAAACCTTATCATTCCCCACACCTTAATCTTAGAAAAACCTATTTAATCAACCATTAACCATTGATCATCCTCATCTTTACATTAAGTAATTCATATATTACATCTAAAACACCAACACATGTCCAGTTAAGAAAATTATTATGATTAATAAATCTTGCATATATATTTATTTCCACTAACTACAAGCCCACTTCAACAGCACACACACCGTAATTAGAACGAAACAGATACTACCTTAATTACTGCTTAGCCCTCTGGAATAATCCCTACTCAACGCTGCGAGAAAGGATGTCAGCAACGATGTCTTTTCCTGGACCATGTGAAAATTCCAAATTCCACTCTGTAGCATAAGACTCCAACGCATCAGTCGTTGATTTTTATTTTCATACTTATTGATGGAGACCTTAATAGGTGTGCCCATGAAAGAGAGATAAACATGAAAATGATCAATTCCCAATATATACTACAGCCAGGGTCTCTTTCTCCACTGTGGAATACCTACGTTGGGCGGGTGACAACTTTTTTTAAAAAGAATGCGACAGGATGGAAAACTTCCTGTTTATCGTTATGTAACAACACAGCTCTTACACCAATGTCACTTGCGTCTGTGGAGAGCGAAAAAAGAAGGTCAAAATCAGGAGTCCTGAAGACTGGGAAATTATGAAGCACTCTCTTCAAATTAGCGAATGCCCTTTCTGTTCCATCATTCCAGACAAAAGCTACCTTCTTTCTTAGAAGATTAGTCAAAGGATCGGCGATGTCAGAAAAATTCGTGGCAAACCTTCGATAGTAACCTACTAAACCAAGGAATTTCCTGACATCTTTCTGACACTTAGGAATTAACATTTTTTAAATACGCTCAACATTTGCTAGTTTAGGAGCAATTTTACCATCACCAATTTCACGACCTAAATATACTACCTTTGTCTTTGCGAATTCACTTTTCTGCAAATCAATTACTAAACCTGCTTTCTTTAATACTTCAAACAATGTCTTAATACGTTTCCCAATCATTACTATAAATTACAATATCGTCAATGCAAACGGCATATCCCTCCAAACCATAAACTAAAGGATTCATCAGCCTTTGATAGGTAACAGCTGCGTTCTTCATACCAAACGGCATTACTTAACATTTAAAGACGTCTTGTGGTGTTAAGAAAGCAGACAAGGCCCTTTCCAACTCGAAAAAGGAACTTGTGAAATAACCTTTCAGCAAGTCGAATTTACTTATACATTTAGATTTACCCAAACGATCAATACAATCTTCAATACGAGCTAATGGATAACATTCAGACTTAGTTACCTCGTTCACTTTACGATAGTTGAAATATAACCTGAAATCCCCATCGGCTTTCTTTACCAATATACAACAGGTGAGCACCAAGGACTTTGACTATGTTCAATCAGACCGAATTTTAACATATAATCAGCCTCCTTAGCTACAACCTCATATTTAAAAGGATTCAACCTGTAAGGAGATGGTCTCACATTCACGTCATGTTCAAGGACAGATGACCTTCCCGGTATATCCGAAAGTAATTCCATATAATTAAATACCAGTTTCTTTAAACGCCTCTGTTCTCAATTACTTAAATGAGAAAACATATTAACAAAATTCTTTAAATAATCCTTATTATCTGAAAGCCATTCAATACCATCTAAAAAAGAAAAAAGGGTAATTATCAGAAACAACTCCATCCCCAATGGTTGCTATGGGAATAACTTTCTCGTTTTTTATATGTCTTCAACATATTTATATGACAAAGCTGAAAATGTTTACTTCTCTCAGGAGTCTCTACTAAATAATTCACCTCACTATTTTTTTCAAAATTTCCCAAGGGCTTGAAAAAGAAGCTTTTAATGGATTTTCTGGAATGGGCAACAAAACTAAAACTTAATCGCCTACCACAAAGGCACGTGTTTCAGACCTTCTGTCAAAATAGTACTTCATTCTGTTTTTGGCTACATAGTAAATTTACACCTGCTAATTATCACGCCTTGGTCAACTTGTCTCCTGTATTAGACACATAATCTAATAAATTCATTTCATGGACATCTCACTCCCAGGACTCTTGAACCAGCTGTTAATCCTGTCTCGAACAGCATCGAGAGGTCCTCGAACACAATGACCAAATACAAGGCTGAAAGGTGAAAAACCTAAAGACTGACTTGGGACAAAAGGAAAGGCGAACGACAGATAAGGTAATTCCTTATCCTATTCAGACATTCAGACCCATTTATCAATCATTACTTCTTTATCATAGATTTCAGTTTGATGAAATCTCTCAAAAGCACCCTGACTTTCAGGATGATACGGAGAAGAGGTCACATGGTTGATATTCAACCTGCCATTTTAGCTTTGAAATATTTACTAACGAAATTAGTATCACAGTCCGATTGAATCACCTTAGGCATCCCAAACCTGATGAAAAATCAATTGGAACATGCCAAATTTTGACACTTTTTATAGTACGTAGTGGTATTGCCTCAGAATACCGAGCCATTTTATCCATAATAGTAAAAATATCTTCATTACGACTACGTAATGGTCCAACAATATCAATAATTACCTCCTTAAAAGGTTCAGAAACAGCGGGAATAGGACATAAAGGCGCTCCAGGTATGAGTTGATTCGACTTACCGACCTTTTGCCAGACGTCACAACTATTCACGAACTTCATGTCTGCCTTTAACTTGGCCCAGTAGTAGTTCATAAGCAACTTATGGGAAGTCTTATGAATGCCAAAATGTTAACGTAAATCTTGCGATAGCCAAACTATTCATATGTGAACCTATAGCATATCATAATTACAGATATATACAATTATTCTTTGAATATATATCCAAGCAGACAACCTGATTTTCACAATCATTTGTTTTTCGAGCCTGAGAGAATTTATTTCTCCACATCTCTGGGAAACAAAAAAAAAAAAATCAAATGCCAACTCATCTATAAACTACGAAATAAAAATGTGTTAAAAGCACGTCAGTGTCTGAGAAACAATACAAAAACATTTAATGATCAAAATAGTTCAGAAAGTATTTTACCCTGAAAAATAATTTCTTTCTATTGTACGAAGTCTGGACGCTGCTGCACTTAAAATTCAGTTCAAGCACCTGTAGGAATGAGGTTAATTGGTGTTAGAACAAACTCACCCATAGCAAAGTAAAATAGGGAATACATAGAGAGGCAGAGAAGACTAAAATTGGATATAATTCATGTTTCTAGAATTGTCTAAGTGCCCAAAAACAATGCGAATAATTTATAGGTCTACCGGTTTGATTAATTTATTAATAGAAAAAGTAGCTAAGCTATTAATTAACGACTTTATTTTTATTAGGAGTTCAATCAGTGTGTGCATTATAAGATTCTAGTCACTTGGGGATAAGAAATTTTGTATGAAATTTGAGATGTGCCTTGTAGTAACGATGACTCGTCGTAGGATCTTTTTTTTATTTTATTTATTTATTTATTTTATTATTTTTTTTTTAGAAACCAGTGCTCGAGGGAAATGAGTACAAGGTACTTACACATTCCATAACAGCATACCTGAGCACATTTATCGATTTTACACTTCATTCACCCACGATAAGTTTATAAATTTACTATTGTTCTCTTTTAGCTACAGTACAACGTTATATTTACGTAAGAATTAAGTACATAGCATTATAACTTATGGTTCTTCACCCATTGAGACTTTAATTAGTCGTACAGTGATAATATCGTGGCATGTTCTAACCGTTTTAATTTGTCAAAATTATCTTTACAAATATTTTTGTAACGAAGGACTACCCATAACTCTAGAACTTCCTGACTGTTATCCCTTCGTATAAGAATAGAGGTGACAGAAGAGATTGTAAGAATTATGCCCATAGCCTTAGTAAGTGTACAACTGAAGTTTTGTAGTAGCCTATATGATTAAAAGGGAAGATAGAGAGCCTACGGACTAACTGAAGAAGAACAGTGTTGGCTTAGATCAGTAGAGTGTATAGATGACTAATTTTTATGAATCAGTTAAGTGAGATGACTGGGAGAGAAGTGAGAATGAACAAAACATACTTGGCCTATAAGAGTTTATAGCAGAATTGATAGAGATACAATATAGTGTGTTAATATGCATGTTATGAGGGTTAGTAAAAAATCATAAAGACTAATTGTTTCATATAATAAAAAAAATAGAGGAAAATAGAAGTACCTACTTTTAGGTATATAGGAGGAAATGTGACAAATAACGACCGAAAGACAACTGTGCAAGAAATAAGTGAAGCAACAAAAGTTAACCGGGTGCATGCAAAAAGAAAAAAATAACAATAAAATAAATAAATAAAAAATAAAACAAAATCATCCTATAATGGGCGTAATTTCTGTCTGTCTGCCATTCAATCACGGCTAAACGGCTGATCAGATGGGCATGAAACTTGGCAGGGTTATGGTGGGGAACCCTAAGATGGTTTGTAATTGGGTTTCATCCAACCTAACCCCCTCCTTTGTAGGGGGTGGGTGTGAGAAGGCATTCCCTGAAACGGAGCTGTTTCTGGCCGTGAAACGAGGCTGGTTATTCCCGTAGACTTAGTTACTTTACGATTTTTCATACATAATTTCTGTACAACTTCCCCGGAGAAAGTCGCGAATATTTCAGTTCAGACACAATAGAAGATGAAAATTATCATCAATATCCGCAAGATTTTTTGAATAACCTAAATCCATCGGGACTGCCAGTGCACAAAATAACGTTGAAGAAGTACTGCCCGGTAATGTTGCTTCGAATTTCGATCCTGCCAATGGACATTGCAACGGAACGAGGTACACCGTTATGGAACTAAACTCCCACGTCATCGAAGCAGTGATAGCAACGGCCCCTCACACCGGCAAACGTCTGTTCATCCCCCGGATTCCTCTGATGCCTTCGGACAACCAGTTTCCGTTCCAGTTACGGCGCAGGCAGTTTCCCATCAACCTGGCCTTCTCATTCACTGCAAACAAGTTGCAGGGCCAGACTTTGGATCATGTTGGTGTGTTTCTACCGTCACCCATGATCACGCATGGCCAACTGTATGTGGCGATGAGCAGAGCAAATGACTCTGCCAACTTGAAATTAAGTTGTGGACAAACTGATAATATTGTGTACAAAGAGGTTCTGTAGTAGGTATGTATAAAAATCGCCCTTATTTTAATATTGCTGAACAAATAGTACATATAAATTTTTCACTTCTGCACCCGTATTTTATCACCCATCGTAGATGGGTAAGTTTGCTAATAATAAGAACGCCCATGGATTAAAAGGATGATGTCAATGACGATATCATTGAACAAACTTATATGAATGAAAAACGCACATGATGAAAATGAAAGAAACACAGTTTGATGAGGTAGAGATTGATTAATTTATCACTTAGAGCGGCATGCATAAGAAGACTGAAAAGGATGGGAGATGCAAAGGCTGTATACTAAACTCACGTTACTAAGTATTGCAGTTCCCCGTATTCGCGCTCGACTACCAATCCGGTGGTCCGAAGTTCAATTCTCGGCTCGGCCAACGCGGAATCAGAGGAATTTATTTTTGGTGATAGAAATTCATTTTTCAATATATATATAATGTGGTTCGGATCCCACAATAAACTGTAGGTCCCGTTGCTAGGTGACGAATTGGTTCCTAGCCACGTAAAAATATCTAATCCTTCGGGCCAGCCCTAGGAGAGCTGTTATTAGCTCAGTTGTCTCGTAAAACTAAGATATACTTAACGTTTTTTTTTAGCAAAGTATTGCATCAGCTGCCTAATGATTCAGACAATAGGTATATATGGAAGCATTCAGTAAGCGGTATCTGGCAGCTATTCGCCTGGACACTCACGTAGGCGCACGATGTGCATGGTGACGGGCTAAGTTTCTGTTAATTGGTTACAAGTTCCCCTGGAGCAAGCTCCTTTTCCTGCACGCGAGTTAGCTCACTCTCACACAAAAAACCGAATTACTTGATATATACTATGGCAGGGGAGTTGAATAACATTGTTTAAAGGAAATTGAAATTATTATCGTTCATTCGTATGTTTTCTCTTTAATAATTGTGGTATTCATTTTTACTTGTAACATGAGCTAACCATTTTTCTCGGGCTAAGGAGAGTTTTATTTTAACACTCAAAATTGTAGGCCTATATGTTTTACGTATACAGCGTTAAAACAAAACTATAAATTATATTTTGTTTATTTATCATAATCAAAATATAAAACAAATTTGAATAAATGCTTGTCTAGGCCTAATGGTCCGTGAAAGGTGGAGAATCATATAATATGCAGTAGGGCTTTGTTTATATGTATTTGTGTGGTATTCGATTTTTATAACAAATAATGTGTTCTTTTCCAGTCGTTACGCAAATACATAATTAATAAATTCAGTGTTGAATGGCCTAATTCTGAAACAGTATTGCTGAGGACTGAATTAGTCACTCCTTGAGAGTAAAATTGTTTACACTCGCCATAATGAGGTAAAACAGAAAAACAAAAATGTCCTTATATTAATAATATCTGTAATGGGTGGTAGATAATATTGATAGTGAGCAAGAGGTTGAAACGTAACATTTAAAAATTTAATTTAGCAGAAAAATGTCAAGTAACAAAAATTCAATAAATGCTTTATTATATATAAACGAACAACAACATCTAAAAATAAATCAATCTATTCTTTCGATCAAAATTAGAGGAAAACAACGGTAAATTATGTTTGTTCCTTATGATTAGTAAGAGTGCGGTTTCTAGCCAAGTTCGTGTATGAATCCTGTTCACATCATGATATTTAGTGTAACTCCCAAGGCACCAAAAACCCCATTCACACATATCGTTACATTCTAGGTCTATGTAACTAGCATTAAACCATTCATTTATATATAATTTTTTTCAACCAATTTGCCCCCTGGTATATCTGAATTTTCCTTCATATTTATAAAAAATATATATTCTGTCAATTTCATGTTTTTTT
>NC_061087.1:69236619-69241619 GCF_015104395.2 Macrobrachium nipponense | reverse complement strand
GCACTTCGCATTTCGAAATCATAGGGCCACTTGATTTATTATTCCCGTTCTTAGCACGGTTCGCCACTTTTCTGCAGATTGCTTTAGCCATACTTGTGTTTATCCAGTTCGTTCGTTTCACCATTTCCCTCGTCATCACCATCCATCGAATTTTCTCTCGTTTCCATGTTCATTTCACTTCATATCACTGTTTGTCGCCAAAAATGATTTAGCACTAACGTTTGTTTGACACCTCACAAGACCTCAGAAGACCTTATATAAGATCTCACAGGACCTCATAGCACCACACAAGACTTGCAAGACCCCACAGGACCTTAAAGGACTCAGAAACCCCACAGGACCTTAAAGGACCCCACAGGACCTTACAGGACCCCACACCTGACACCAAAATTATACGGTCATTTGTGGGTTCGGGATATGAAGGAAAAAACAGGAGAGAGATAAGTTCACATGCATGCAATGTAGGACATGCAAAAATAATAATCGAGGGAACGTTCAACACAGGTGTATTCTTCTTAGCTACACAGGTGGCCTTTAACTGTAATATTTACGTTAACTATGCTAGTGCACAAACGGGAACGGGACTGCGGGGGCACTGGGCGCTCTCGACCCAGTTTGTCTGTTCTCTATGAGACCCGCTAACGAACTCATCTATCCATGGTGCGGCCTGGTTCAAATACCCCCTTTCAGATGGCATCGTTATGCAAGAAGCTGATTGGTTATTCTGGCTCCTAAGACACAAGGGCCAATCAAGAAGGGATATAGAGATACGTGGTACTCTTTTGAACCGCCAAGCCACGCCGACTTGTAACGTCTTTGGCGGTTGACTTGTTTTGATACACATAAACACAGATTCACTTATAACGGTTTCACGGGACTTCAGACTATCACGGAAAAGGCATATTCAAAACTGTATCAAATCAGCTCATATATATATATATATATATATATATATATATATATATATATATATATACTATATATATATATATATGTGTGTGTGTGTGTGTGTGTGTGGGTATGGGTGTGCGTATATATATATATATATATATATATATATATATATATATATATATATATATATATATATATATATATGTAATTTTCCCATGATTTCAGGAGTGGCAAGTGGCCCCTTGTCACTACATGCGGGTGGCCAAGGACCCAAGTTGAACAAAGGAACTAAGTTGTCACCTACCTATATTGGCATTTGCTTTCAGAAATAGAAAGCACTCGATTTATATGTTATGTTCATTAGCCTCGTTTCTATTTTCATGTCGAGAAGTTTTTGTTTCAAATATAATAACAAGTCCAGTGACATTATTATAATCATTATATCTGAGTTATTTCTTAATAGGTAGTTTTCCTCGTGGTGTTCTGAGAGTAGTGCCGTCACTGCACCTCAGCGGTTTACTGTAGGCATTGCTTCCATATATTTCAATGTAAACTCATTGTTTATTGGAAACCAGCCAACAATGTACTTATGTTCATTTCTATTAAGGCTACCATCTTAACATCAAAATATACATTTTTTCTTCTATGTTTTTACGAGCATTGCACATTGTCAGTCCCCAATATTTTAATCAAGAAATTGAATAGATCAGAAAAATAGGGAAAGATTTATGTTATCCTTTACTTATATTAGATATTTGCTATAATACAGCTCACAAAAAGTTTTATAGTGTGACACAGAGAAAGAAACTTTTAGGAAAATTTCCAGTTCGCCTTATTTTAACGGATATGAAACCATTAAATCATTGTTAAAAGCCCTTAAGGTCAACCTTATTTTTTTCCTATAATAACACACTAAAAGGAATGTTAATAAAAAATGGCCCCAGGGAAAGCAACAACATAATATATAAAATTCCATGTATGGACTGCCCCTCATTCTATCTCAGATAATCGAGCAAGGGCTTAGAAGTAAGAATAAAACAGGATAAATATCCTGTCAAAACTGGGCAAACATCTAATGCAAATTCATTAATTTAAGTGAAAACAACCATGGGATTGCAAGATCAAAAGATGTCTTATCACGAAATCTTTCAGAAACTGCTATTATACAACTTACTTCCCAATATAATCTTTATTAGTCGTGACCTGTTTCATTTTGACCCTTGTATTTGTAACATGTTTAAGAATGACCTCAAAGATACAATCACAGACTTAAATATAAATTAGTTGCCTCATAGATATTTGGTTTGTATATGTGTGTTTAATAAGTTTTGTGAATAAGTTTTTATTTACCAAAGGTTTGAATGTGGTCAATTGCCGCCCTGTATTATCTTTTAATCATCTTGTCCCTGTGTCTGAGTAGTTGGACTTAATCTTTTTGTAAACCTTTTAAATTGTACACATGTTTTTGCTTGATTGGGAAGGTTGCTCCTTCTTTAGGTGTGTTGGATTCAAGGTACTATTCTTATAATCCCTATCTGTCACTTAACACAACCCTTCCTAGTCATCTCAGTTTCTCATGCATGTCAGTCAATCTGCTAAGTAAAGGACATGAATCGAAAGATCTTGCAGCTACTTCAATGTCTATCTTTCCTTTGGGGTTTATATTATATATATATATATATATATATATATATATTATATATATATATATATATATATATATATATATATATATGTCCGTGTGTTTGCGTATATATCTACGTATGTATGCATATGTGCCTCGTGTGTTTGGATTAATTGGTTTTCATTCCTAGCTCCTATCTAAGTTTGAAACGGTTCGAAAATATTTAGGCTGAAATAAACGATTTTTCTTACTCGGGTCACACTTAGGCTGTGATGACTTTCGCTTGACATCATGACCGGAAAGGAACAAAAGATAAAGGAAAGTCCGCGGATTCTACCCTCGTGCTATTCACAAACAAATGTATATATATATGTATATATATATTATATATATATATATATATATATATATATATATACTATATATCTATATATATATATATGATCCTATCACGACTTCAAGAGTAAGGAGAATACACGTGTATAACCGAAGATAAAAAATGCAGCACTCATTGCATTTCAGATATATTTAACGTAGCAAATTTGAGTCGATAACGAAATCTTAAACATCTCAATAAAAAAAGAAATAGTTCATGGATGGGCTCTATATATATATATATATAATATATAATATATATATATATATATTTATATATATATATATATATATATTATATATATAATAATAATATATAATAATGATATATATATAATATATTATATAATTTATTATATATTATTATTATACTATATAATATATAATAAATATATATTACTAATATATATATATATATATATATATATATATATATTATATATATATATATATATATATATTATATAGTATATATATATATATTATATATAATAATATATATTATATATATTATATAATATATATATAATATATATATTAATATAAATATATATTACATATATATATATTATATATATATATATATATATATATATAATGTATATATATATATATATATATATATATATATATTATATATCTATTATATATTATAATTAGTAAAATATATATTTATTAATTATATTAAATAATAATAATATAATATATATATTTTAGAGCCCATCCATGAACTATTTCTTTTATGAGATGTTTAAGATTTTCCTTACGACTCAAATTTGCTACGTTAAATATATCTGAAATGCATGAGTGCTGCATTTTATCTTCGGTTATAAACACGTGTATTCTCCTTACTCTTGAAGTCGTGATAGGATCATAGAAAAAGATAATTTAGGGTTGAAAACGAATACAAAATAAGTGTAAAAATAAAGAAAATTTGAACTTTAATTTGTAACCATATTTGATTTACTGAGTATAAATTAATAGCATACAAAGTGATGATTTACTGAATAAAATACATAATCTTATTCATGGTAAATGAATCCGTATGGTGTTCATCCATCATTAAGATTGGATTGTGTAATAAGTTACTTCTTGATGGTAACAGTAAGTGCTGTTATTAAAAACTGATACGTTTGCTTCCTAGCAGTAACAGCACCCGAGACCTCAAGATATCTTCAATGTAATAACTGACGGTGACACTAGATGAAAACGGTAACAGTGCCATATTATGGTTTATTGGTTTATGTGGGACCAAAAAGGTATAAATTGAGTTTCACATATTTATGTACCTTGACCATATTATTCTTTTCCGCTATAGCCATGAACAATAAATATTTGTAACTGGTCCAACTACCATTTGCTTTTCAAGGTCTTTGTCATTTTCACCTTTTCTAATATAAAAGACATTTTGTGATTAGTCTAAAATTAGTGTTAAATACACGTAAACTTATTGTAACCAACATATGCCTGCACACATGTAATAAGTTTATTAACTTTGTTTTAAAAATGTACTAAAAGATTTGCATATTATGTGTTTCATATCTGCGTGTATTCTCATACGTCTTCCAATGTATATACATCATTACTTATATTTACACGTTTCCGATAAAACCATATCCGATAAAACTCATTTAAATTTTCTGGGCTACTTCGAACTTTCAGTAAAATATAAATTTGTAAACTCAATCATAGGCCATGGAAGAAGATATCACAAAATACCAAAATTGTAGGAAATTTATTTTTCTCTGAATTCCAACTATCAAGCACAATCACTTGCATGAGTAACCCCTAATTATTCCTAGGAAATCCGAGGATTAATGAGGACGCCCAATTATAATTATCCCGACTAAAATTCATTATCGTTCTTGCTATTGATTTCTTGAAATGGCTCTTTCATTAAAAACGCAAATCGGTTCCTTTAATGTTAAAACTATAACCATTGTTATATTGCGACACGAGTTTTTAAAGCAACTATATTCAAACTACAAAAATAAAAAAAAATTCCGAAACTTAAGTTTTGATTTATATAATACATACTTGTCCAAAATATTGAAGTAATTCGTAAATTTGTTTTAATTAGTAGAGTAATAATTATTTAATCTAATTG
>NC_061087.1:69216619-69231619 GCF_015104395.2 Macrobrachium nipponense | reverse complement strand
TTCTTGTGACAAGGACGTGTATTTGAAGCTCGCACAGTGCTTTGTATATTCATGAATACTGAAAGCTCCCTAAAGGTTGGAATTTACCCTGTTTGACAGTGTCTTCGTCCGTTGATTATACTGCTAAAAATATATTCTATGTGTTATGAAGGCGACACAGCTTCCATGGTTAAATATATTTTAAAAGGACGATAATACGTTACGTTTTGATGCATAACAAAATATGAAGATGTATTTATCGGGCTCCTACCTTTTGTTGCCAAAAAAGATAGTAACTAACCGCCCATTAAAAAGAAAGCAGTTTTTTTATGTTGTCGGAATAGGACAATAAAGGGAATATGCTACGATAGGATGACATCAAGAAACATAATAGAAGATAGAATGTATGTTTTTTTTTCGTAATAAGACCCATGACATGAAATTTATTGTCACGATTTCATTTAGGTTAAAACCTGTGATTAATAATCTATAAACAGTTAAAATTCTCTTAGTACTTTTTCTTACTTCATGGTGCCTCACATGGGATTGTGTTAGAGTAACACCGTTTGAACAAATATTGTAAACTGCAAAATGACATGAAGATCTTTTGACTGCTTTATGAAACTGCACATCTGTAATAATAAAACTTGACGTGATTGAAAGGATTGTTGAACCCATTATTTTGTTGGTGTGGTTGTTGAACAAATAGAGTAAAAAGCGTGGGATCTGTTATGGTAAATATTTCATACTGTGCACGTGACGTCAGAGGCGTTGAAAGGATAATAAATGCTAAGTATTGGCAGTATATATAGTGAAGAGGATAACATAGCAGGAAAACCTGGATCAGAGTATTTCCAAAGTATGGTCACGAATATGGAATAGATTTGTGAAATTGGTTCAATCCCAGAACTTTTAAAAGTAAGTCAATAAGAAACAAAGAATTTCTTTTCTCGATCGAGTAGAAGAGGTAGTAGAATGGGAGAGCAATAGGTTATACGAGACCGTGTTATACAGAGGCTAGAAATCATCTGTATCTGTGTACATATAAAAAAGCTTTGTATGCAGTGCAAGATTAGTACACAGAGCTCTTTGCTTACTTTTTTTTCCTAAGCATATCATAGAGTGAATATACAACACTATTTTCTTTGAATCTTCTTCTTTCCCACCGTTATCCCTACATTAAAGGGCCGGTTACCTGATGCGCCTTCTCCACTGCCTTCTATCAAACGTATCATCTTCCACCAAGCCTCTTTTTTACTTTATCTCGTCATCTAATTCTCTGTGTTCCTCTCGATCTTCTTCCTTTAATAGGTTCCTTCCAAGCCCTCTTCACTCCCTCGTCATCAGCCATCTTCAACAAATGCCCGTACCACCTCAATCGTGACTCTTTTATTACCTCTATAACCTTAACCAAGCCTGCCCTTCATCTTATTTCGTCATTTTCCAATCTCTCAAGTAGCGATATTTCGAAAATCCACCTCATCATTTTCATCTCTGTTCTCTCAAACTTTCCTTCCTATTTTCTTCTTAGAGCCCATGTTTCCGATCCATAGATCATGACTTTTAGCTTGATTGGCATTTTCTTATCACATATTACTCCAGCTACCTCTCTCCACTTCCCCAATGAGCTTTTTTCCTGCTGCCAACTTCAGCCTCACATCTCCCTCTTGGCTTAATAAAGTAGATCCTGTGTCTTTAAACTTGTCCACCTGTTTTGCAATCGAGCCTCTTCTTTCTTGCATTACTATTCTGCTCCTATCTCCCCTACTGCTCACCAAAACCTATGTTTCATTCACATTCACGTTTAAAATTCCTGCCACTCTCCAACCCTTCTCAATAAGTCTTCCTCATTAACTTCGGCAGTGATCACCAGATCATCAGCAGACAACAACTACCACAGCTGTTCATTCCTGATCTCTTGACTTAACACATCTGTGACCAGCATAAACAAAATTGGACTTAATACGGACCACTTGTGTAATGCAATAATAACTTCAAAGTTTACTGTTTCCCCAACATTCACCGTCCCTCTTCTTCTCATGAATCCATACTGCCATTTCTGGGTTCTTATGATCTCCTCTTATTATATATATATTTTATAAATATATATATACATAATAACATATATATATATATCATATATTATGTAGTATATATATATATATATATATGTATGTATATATATATATATATATTATGATATATATATATATATATATATATTATAATAATAATAATATATATGTATATTATATATATATATATATACTTATATATATATATATATATATATATTATATATAATATATATATAAATATATTATATTATTATGATATTATTAATATATATATCTATATATATAAATATATATATTTATATTTTAAATTATTATATATATATATTATTATATATATATATATATATATATATATATATATATATATATATATTAATATATCTTAAAAATCACAGTAGACGCACGTGACTTCATAAATAAGCGAATACCACGTAATGACACAGTTAAAAGGAATATCATTGAATCTTGTTTTATCAAATCAAATAATAGAAATGTTCTAAATTTAAGTCTTGGTTTATTTAAACTTGATGCTTTCATAATGAAAAAAGTTGTAGGTAAATATAAGCAACAAAATTAATATATTCAGTTTTTTTACATGTTTTGGACTGTAAAGATACTTTGTAATTTCGGTTAGGGTCAGAATCTGTTAAGTTTGTGACCGTGTGATATCCGATAATCCTGGATTATCCCTTTTAATTTTTACCTTTTTGATAATTAACTATCTGGTATTCCTGATCTTGTTTGTACCTGAGGCCTTCGCCTCCAATTGTACTTTAGTAGCTCCTTGACGATGTCTGAATAAAGACGAAAGCGCTTGGATTTCTGACTATCATTTTCCCGTGGTATTCGCTTATTATATATATATATATATATATATATATATATATATATATATATATATATCTATATATATATATATAATATATATCTATATATATAGATATATATATATATATATATAGTAATATATATATATACAATTAGACTATCCTCCCAGTTCCTTAGCATGTGTTAATACATGCCAAATGAGAACTCAAGCCATCTCCAATATATAATCCCAATCATTTCTAATTCTAAACCGAAGACTTCCATGTACCTCCTCATACACATCTCCTCTCTTTCCCATCTTGCCATTTATATCAGCTCCTATTTTTAGTTTCTCCTCCTCTCTCACTGCTCTAATGACAGTCTCACACTTCTTTCTAAATAACCAAAGAATTATATTATAACAAGTTATTTAGCACTGGGAATATTTTGAAACTGAATAAAAGTATAGGGCTTGCGGTATGTGATATCATTTGTGCACATTTTGTCCATAAATAATATCCACTGGGAATAATCATCCATAACCTAAACAATGCAATTATCAATATTGTTCTGAACCATCAGCCATTTATGGAACGACTCTATAACCCCTAAACGAGCAAAGCAAGCTTCCGGTGTATGGAGTACCGATAAAGGAAATAATGACAAAATAAAAAGCAAGGAATGACTCAGCAAAATATGTGCATCGTGCCCATAAAGAACATTACACCTCAAATAAACTAAATCAAGGGTACATATCAAGTTAAATTAGTATCAGAGCCTCTATTGAAATGACGAGTATTGCAGTTAATACCACTTATCAGACCATTAAAGAATGGAGTGAGTTTGGCACTTTGGAACGTACCGTATGGATGTAGAATTCCAGGCACTCGGAGTGCTAATGCAAGTTTCTTTCTAAAACAGACCTCATGACGATGGAGAACCAAAATAGCACTTTGAGTTGATCAGAATTATGACATTGAAATTGAAAATGAAACTTCCATTTTCAGCAATTTTGTCAAAAGGACAAAATTCCCGACGGTTATTTGTATGTTCTAAGAAGAAAGGTGTTTTAGTAATGGGAGTCATAAAATCTGAAATATATGGTTCTAATATCATCATCACTGTAGATGGTGATACCCTATCGCTAAGGAAAATTAAGCTACGACTGCTCTTATATTGGTTTGCAGTTTTTATCAATAAATTCAGGAGGCAATAGCCTTGTCATTTTAGGCACCACTCCCTCATTTACTTCTGATTTAATGATAGGTGCTTTTTGGAAAGAAAATGTCTTGCTTTTCTTTCCCGTGCTGTTTGGTTAGTCTTAGCTTTAACGCAAATACTCTTCTCAAAACTTGCGAAAATAGAGCTTCTTTATTGACATCTCAACCTTTCAGAGGTGGGATGCTATGCAATTTTACTCGTGTGGCTGTAACCCTCATGGCCGCATGAATTTACGAGAACGCATCTCTATAAGTGCATCGTACTCGTATAAGATATAATTAGCCATCTAGTGAAATGAAGTACAAACTTTATTCCATACTCCATTCAGCTGCCATGGATATAAAGATCTTGCAGATACTTGCCCATTTTCAAAAATGCCAGAATAACTGAAGATTGCTTGAATATAGTTCAGGTATTTATTGAACTGTATTTCTTTTATGATTATGCTAGGAGTACTAATCAGAAACTTACAGTTTGTGCCACACTTTGCTAATAATATGAAAAGGTCGTTCATCCTTGGAGGTGAAAATATAATCAAGTAAATAAGGCAAGTTCGGACACCGGCAGCATTGTAGTTGTAGCAGTTTATGGTAGATTATAAAAAGCACAGATACAACCTAAAGGATAACTAGACAGTTAATGCAACCCCTAACGAAGTAACGGTTATAAATGACCTGCGTCTATTCTGCCTACTAAGCCTCTTCTCTGTCATGTGAAAATTGGTTCACTATGAAGGAAAAATATAATTTTTCACATTTCGTGAAACATGAAAAATCAGAATGAAATGAAAGTCTGAAACAAGGGGGAATCTCAGAAAAAGAAAAGATTGTAATACTAAACGCTTACCTAATACCAACGTGCCTAGTCGACGTTCAATACACTACACTGACCAAGTTCGCCTTACTGATCATCTGTTCAAAAGAAAAATAGGCTTCATTTTTATGCAGCCGGAATTGTATCATAAAACAAGGAACTGTCGTTAGGGTGATCAACAGAGAACTGAATGTAACTCTTCCGAAAAAGAGAAAATCATATAAGAAATATGGAATGAATAAAAATATAACATGATGCATATAAAACATTATAGGTGCATAATGAATTATATTGATCTGTCCAACTGGAAAATATGTTTTGTCTTTAAATAAAACACTAATGGGATAATCTTTCAGAAACTCGCACAATGTCATGGGGAGTAACGGCATCTCTCAATAATTCATGATTGTCATCTTATTGTTATCAGGCCGGAAAAGAAACCTTTTTACTTATAGGCTGAAAAAAAGTCTTAGTCCAACCTATCCTTCAAAGAAATTGTTAGTTTTATTGAAAAGAGTCTTTTCTTAAAACTTTCTCCTGAAATTTAATTTTAACCTGTTTAATCGTTCATGGGTGTTTCCTAACAATTACTTGGTAAACTTATCATTAAAACTGAAAGGAGGCAAAAAAGCAATAGATGAGAGTAACTCAAACAAACTTTGGACGCCTGTGTAACGTAGTTAAATAATTTGTGAGAATTTTATAATCAAACCCCCAGTTATATAAGTAAATTAGGGGTTGGAAAAATTACTTAGTGGTCCCAGAGAAGTTTTATCCTAGAATGTATGCAGACCTTTATTTTATCCCAATCCTGAAACTAGAAAAGGCGAAAACCCCACATTATCGAGCACTGGTGATTTGAACTGTGTTAGTAGGAAGATTTACCAAATATAAGAGTAGACCTATCATATTCAATGGTAAAATTGAGCCATGCTAGATAATGGTGTGTCCATTTTGTTCACCTCTACGTGGGTGTACGGGTGAAAATTTCCTTGGATGATTTGCCAGAGCATTTTCCACATTCTTAGTGCATTCATGAAACAATTTGTATTAATGTCCCATTAATATTAATTAAAATTTGTCGACCTCCCAGATAATTTAAGATTGTAATTCCCGGCAACCAATTACAGTATTTTGTTAAATTCAGAATATTAATGTCTTCATTATAGTTAATATTAAAGTAACTGTTGCAAAATTCAGTGTAACATAGTTTAACGAAAATAATGAGGCATACAAAATTTTTACACTAATGTAACTCCAGTAGCAATGAATCCATATTAGATAGCTATGACAGAAAATGTCCTTGACATATTCATTCATTATGTTATCTTTTTTGGCTTCATTTCCTGACATAAACCCTTCCGTATTCTGGATTTAAATATACGCCAAATATTTCTAGAATTATACTGACTATATTTCTCGGAGAGGCTTTAGTCAATGCTTAATTTTCATTGATACCTCTATCCAGTATTAAGAAAATGGATTTCTTGGTTAAAAAAAAAAAGTATTCCAGTACATGCAGTGGTAAAACCAAATTCTGTTGTCAAAGAGTAATATTTGATGGTAAATGATAAAAAGTAACAATTGTGCTATGTAAAATAGATGTAAAGTAATCCAAGGCTAACTTTGCCTCGAACACATAAAGTTAAATGATATGGGAGAGTTTAGTTAGCTCTTTCCATCTAAAGAAAAACTTACAATACAAACTGATGGTCAGCTTTTGTATGGTAATTAATTCAGTTTGACAAACTATGATAAACGGAATAAATTCTCTGCTCCTATTTCTTTTAGAATGCCCTCTTTATTTCTTAGTATTTGCTGTTCCATTCATTTCTTCTAACCGTAACGAAAGGCTCCTCTTGATATATCTTTTACTATATTCCTTTCCAGATTCTTATTTCAAAATTAAATTGCATGAAAAGTTTGCATATTTCTTTATGTCAAACTTTACTATTTATAATGAGGATGAGATTTCTGTGTCAGTCACGTCCATAAAATAATAAAACGGAGTTACAGCGTCATGCAATAATAGTGACAATAATATAGGAATGCACTGAAATTGAAGAACGCCATAACTTTAGAGGATTACAGGAACAAACGGATCAGTAATATTTCGGTGCATCGCTATCAACTAACTGGAGAATTCCATGAAAGAAAATTATCATTAGGAAATATCAGAAGGGGAAAATGACGATCTTTCAAATTCAGAGAAAAAAGCTCTTAGAGTCTCCCGGACAGAACAAAGAAAATTGTTATCTTCTCGTAGAGCTATATGAAAAATATTTCCTCTCTGAGGATGATCTGGATAATTAGTGTCAGACTTCATTCAATATTTTTCTCTCCCGTTTGTCATGATTTTTAGAAGAGGGAAGTAAATATCATATATTGTTTTATCCTTTACTAAGAAGCTTGTTTCTTCATTATACAAAATTTTCAGGCACCTCGATATTACTATTATATCTTTCTTATGTATAATTGATATAGCTATAAATCCAAATAACCATTGACATTATTCTGTTCTTCGTAAACATATTTCTACGAAATAAGAACTATAAACAATTCTGATAGACATTTAGCATTTCTGTTCTCTCTCTCTCTCTCTCTCTCTCTCTCTCTCTCTCTCTCTCTCTCTCTCTCTCTCTCTCTCTCACACACACACACACACATCTAAGACTCGTTATTTAAATGAGAACATTTAAAAATGCTTATCATCATTAACCGGTTTATCTTTTAAATGATTTCCTTTTTACCTCTATATTTATGATGTTCCTTTTTAAATGATTTTCATATATTTTCATTTTGTCCTTCTAGGAAATTCTTTTTAAATAGCGCGAGTTGTGCAATTACTGGAATTTTTCTAATCCATATATCTCCAAGATGTCTTCTTCCTCTTTCCCACCGTTATCCTTACATTAAGGGGTCGGTTGCCTGATGCGCCTTCTCCACTGCCTTCTATCAAAGGCATCACTTTATCTCGCCATCTAATTCTCTGTCTCCCCCTGATCTTCTTCCTCTAATAGGTTCCTCCAAAGCCCTCTTCACTCCCTCCTCGTCATCCATCAGCAGCACACGTCCATACCATCTCAATCGTGGCTCTCTTATCACCTCTGTAATCTTTACTAAACCTGCTCTTCTTATTTCATCGTTTTCCAATCTCTCAAGCAGCAATGGTCCCATAATCCACCTCAGTATTCTCATCTCTGTCCTCCCCAAGAATTATATGTATACCTACAAACAAATTTGTTCCTTTTGCGTGGGATATCGTTTTCTGTCACCACTACACAGACAGAATCTGGTTAGTTTTTACAAGGAGTAGGATGTTTCAAAGACTTCTTAGTCCATCCGAGGAGATACCATGTGCTCACTTATCTCTTGGAGTAGGTTTTCCTGTTTATTCAAAGTGCCTTAAGGATTTTGACTATCTTTCTTTTAAACTCTTCCCCACTGTTGCTGTTTACAACTTCTGGTGGCAGTTTATTCCATGTGTCACATATCTTGAATGTAAAGAAGTACCCACAATAGGATGAGTTGTATCTCTTCAGTCTAGTTTTCATTCACTATTTCTTGTCTGGGTTCTTTTAACGTAAATAGATTATTGTCTACTTTTGTTATGCCTTTCAGTTTTTTTATTGTTTCCATTAGTTGACCCCTCAATCGTCGTGTTTCTAAGTCATACATGATCAGGCTCTCTAGTCATTTTTGGTAACCTATTTGCCTAATGGATGGAATTAACTTCATGGCTCTTGCTTGTATCCATTCTAATCTATTTATGTCCTTTCTTAGTGTTGGTGACCAAAATTTTAATATATCATTAACATTTCAGTCGCACCGGCATCAATTTACGGGTACTTATATTGAATACTGAATAAGCAGAATGATGTAAGGATTACTTATTTAATGTATTATTGAAACATATGGTTTTTAAGTATAATGGTGAAATCCTAAACTGCACAAGTTAGTAAGTTACAAATAAAATCCACCCCGCATTAACTTTATTGCCCATGTTTCTCTTTCGTATATCACTGATGGTCGCATAAACTATAGTAATCAAAAGCTTTCATTTCGCTTCCTTCTGTGTATGTTTGTTTGTTTGTCTTGTTACTCAATTTTCGACCTAATGCCTCCGTCCTTACATGATCAGTAGGGCAGAAGTGACCTCTAGTGACCCTATAGTGACCACTCCCAGTATATCAGGTCTTCGAACTGATTCCCTCACCATATGGACTTGTAATTTTACATGGTTACTCAATCCCGGCAGCAATACAACCTTATATGATCAGTAGGCCGGCAGTGAACTCTAGTGACCTGCTAGTGACCTCCTCTTCAGTACCTCAGGATTTGTATGAAACTCTTCTTTGATTGGGGAAATAAGCTTCTTTGGCTCAACAGGCTATTACTTATGTTAGCCACAGTCATAAATCGGTTACAATTATTGCCATAACTAAAACGTATCAAAATAATACAAATATAAAAGTTAAAAATAAAACTTTTATTAAAATGCACTAAAAAGTGAAAAATAAATTTTTTGAGGCTCCAGGACTTTCTTATAAGTAATTATGCCTAAAAAAATAAAAGCTTGGGCTCCAAACATTTAAGGAAATGTTACAAGAGATAAAACAAAAATTATATTCTTGTGGAATTTCCTTCCATGGTTGGTACCTATGCTTCTATGCGCTTCTATTTTATTTCTTTTTTTTTGTGTGTTTGTGGGGGGTGGGAGGGCATGGTTCATTATAAGAAAATCATTGGGCATCTCTTTTTTTTTCTTTTTTAATATTTTAATCAAAAGCGTTTTTTTCTTATTATTATGTTCCTAAAATCACCTGAACACGTCAATCAGAAGAACTTTTTTTCTGGCTTCTTCTTACTGTTCTTGGAGCTACTGTGCCAACCGCATCTAACATTGTGCATACAATGCGAGGTAATGTTAGCAATTATTTTTGATAATAAAAAGTTCTTATTTTAATGAACCAAGAACTCTAACGTTAACTAACGTAAACACTACATCTACCTAATAGTCTTAATACAGTGATAATGCTTTGATGATACTTAAACCTCATTAAATATATCTCCTACTTCTCTAAAAATATGTACATCTACGAGTGAAAGACCAAATATAAAGTGGTAAATGAGAGAGAGAAAAAAAAAATAACTAACTACCGACATTTTCAGAGAGCTATTAGCCGGTGTGAGCATGAGAGAGAATTACATCAAAGAGT
The DNA here is from genome assembly GCF_015104395.2 of Macrobrachium nipponense. Taxonomy (NCBI): domain Eukaryota; kingdom Metazoa; phylum Arthropoda; class Malacostraca; order Decapoda; family Palaemonidae; genus Macrobrachium; species Macrobrachium nipponense. The sequence goes on along the minus strand of NC_061087.1, from coordinate 69,221,502 downwards.
GTTTAAAAGAAAGTGACAACATTCGGAAATATATTATTTTACAGTCTCTCTGCTTACAGAATTTACTTCTGTACTGATGTATTCAAGCTTGACTGAGGTATTCAATATCGTATCAAACGCTTTAGACTGTACTATAATTATTTGTAGTTTACTTCTTCCTTAGTATTTGCTTCTTTATGACAAAGAAAAATATGATTTCTAAAAAAATTCTATTAGACTACATTCTTTATTTTATATTAACAAAAAAGATATTTTGATATGCATAGGAACAAGATATATGCAAATAGATAACCATTTGCATGTTCTTCATGGAAATGAAGTGTGGATGCTGTACGCTAACGAAAGAAAAAAAAAATATGGCTGCTGTTGAAATGGATAGTTTGTATAGTTTATGTGACATAGTAAGAGAGTTCAAAAGGTGAGAGACATCGAAATACATAGAGGGAGTGATAGAGAGGTAGAATAGGTGGAAGGATGGGTTAGTGTTCTTCGAGACTGGTGAAAAAGATACATATCCGGTTGTAGGAAGAAGAAAGTGAGAACAACATAGACTGCTATCAATAAATGGGGCGAAAGAGTCATTGGATTGGAACGACCTTGATATTCAAGAAACTCAGTAGTACCTAATATAGGATTTGACGCACAACTGAAGGACCTCCTGTTTTATTGTGTGCGATATTTCTTTGAGACTCCCCCTTCAAGTTAAAAAATATAACGATAAAAAAAGATGTTCAGTCATGCATGCATATATATATATATATATATATATATTATATATATATATTAATATATTATATATATAATTATATATATATTATTAATATATTATATATGTATATATATATATTCTAACAGATTTTGAAGGATCACAACAATTAGAATGAGGAAATTTGATTAATGTAAATGAATCAAAGTATATATATATATATATATATATATATATATATATATATATATATATATATATATTCTTTGATTCATTTACATTAATCAAATTTCCTCATTCTAATTGTTGTGATCTTTCAAAATCTGTTAGTATGATTATAGAATTATAAGAGTAAATTTAGAACTGCTATTGTTCATATAAAACAACCATTTCAGAACATGTTTTCAACCAGTTCAATGGTTAAAAGCGCATATATTTTTTCAGATATAGTAATTGCATCAAGAGAAATTTAATAAAACAGATATCATTCAATTTCGAAAAAAAATCACACTACTCTAGAGTTATTCCAGACTTAGTATAACATAACTAATGTATTGACTGAAGTGTTTAAGTAATTGTCCATTAATTTGTTACCGTTTCGGTTTGACGAACTATGTACAAAAAATAATGTATTGGGTGTTATTCTCAATATCAGTTAGCACATTTTACCATATTACCTTTTTTTTTATTTTATGCGACTCTTCTTGACAAAAGTAAACAGATATCTGATATATATTTCTATCTAATTGCTCACCTGTTAAGTCTTAATTTGCCACATCAGTTTCACCTTACATCAGGCCTTAACAGGTGAGCAATTAGATAGAAATATATATAAGATATCTGTTTACTTTTGCCAAGAAGAGTCGCATAAAATAAAAACAAAGGTAATGTGGTAAAATGTGCTAACAGATATTGAGAATAACACCCAATACATTATTTTTTTTTACATAGAACGTCAAAACGAAACGGTAACAAATTAATGGACAATTACTTAAACACTTCAGCCAATACATTAGTTATGTTATACTAAGTCTGGAATAACTCTATAGTAGTGTGATGTTTTTCGAAATTGAATGATATCGGTTTTATTAAATTTCTCTTGATGCAATTACTATATCCGAAAAAAATATACGCGCTTTTAACCATTGAACTAGTGTAAAACATGTTCTGAAGTGGTTGTTTTATATTATCAATAGCAGTTCTAAACTTATTCTTATAATTTTATAATCATACTAACTGATTTTGAAAGAGTAAAACAATTAAAATGAGGAAACTTGATTAATGTAAATGAATCCAAAATTAATAGAGAATAGCCTAATAACAGTTGCTGACTCTAGGGATTGTAGAAGTAACGATAACAAAGAAAAAACTGGACGGCAAAAGCGATCCTCGTTTCTTATGCGTTTTCAAAATGAGAATTATGGATCCCTTCGGCCCTAGCTGTAGCCCCTTTCATTCCTTTTACTGCCTCCGTTCATATTCCCTTTATTCCATCTTACTTTTCGTCCAATCCTAACAATTGTTTTATGGTGAACTGCCATATTTTCCTCTTATTCCATCTTCAAAACCTTTTACCTTCAATTTCTCTTTCAGCTCCGAATTGCCTCATAATTCTCAGAGCATATAAATTTCATATATTATTCTAATTTTCCATCTTTATTGGGCACAGGATGTTTACCATCGAAGTGGTTCTTTAAAAGAATTTGAGAATTTTGTAAACGTTATATATTAAAATGGCAAGGAAAGGCAAAATGATATGGTCAGATTCAAAACCCCAAATATAGAAATAAAATTATAATCGTGTTGGTGAACAATGTTACGCAGACACGAAACCAGTGGCGTATTTAGTGTTGGGGGGCCGTTAGCTGTGAATGGCGCCCCTAAAAGTGGATTATTATCAAACATCAGTGTCAGCAAAAATCAAAATTTATAATAATAATAATAGTAGTAGTAGTAGTATAGTAGTAGTTGTTGTTGTTGTTTTTATTGTTGTTGTTTGTTGTTGTTGTTGTTGTTGTTGTAGCAATAGTAGTTTAAAGGACAGATTTCTAGAAATTAGTAGTATGAAGAACAGATTTTCTGATATCAAGTGTAAAATAAAATTTGATAAATCAACGATGACACAAAGGGCTTAGAGGAACTAAGAATACTATAAAGAAAGAACACAATAGCAGTCAAAATTCGTAAGTTGCAACAGAGAGAGAGAGAGAGAGAGAGAGAGAGAGAGAGAGAGAGAGAGAAAGGAGAATATTTCTTGTCATAGCAGAATTGGAGAGACGATTCCAGGAACACAATGTAGTAGCGTTAAAGATTGGTATTTTAATTCCAAATAAGACTAATTCACCATCTACAGTAGTACCTGAACTAGAGTCTCTTTCAAATATGTATGCTATGATCACAAGTAGAAATAAGGTATTCAGCGAATATTAGATTTGGCAGGAATTGTGAAAAAATATAAATGACCCACCAAAAACACTGCTATCAGCTTTAAGTAAATGTGATAAAATGTTGTTCCCATACAGACACACGCTGCTCCAACGATCTTTCTAGACACTGAGCGGATTGAAACTTATCTAAGAACAACTATGACTGCTGGTAGACCTTCTAACTTGGCTATTATCCATGCGCATAGCGGCATTGGGATATTAGCATAAATGCAGAGGATGTGATTGATAAGTTTGCTTTAGAGGACAGACAGACTAGAATTTGTTCTTTAACTTTACTGTTACTATGCAAATGCACATTTGTCACTTTGCCGTTTGTGAAACAAGCCAATGAAATAGGTTTTGCCAATATATTTTTTTCTTTCTTTACTTTACTGGTAAATTATGTACATTGCTTTATTTGTTTAACTACTAAGCAATATGCAACTAATGCAAGTGTAGCAGATAATTTAACATTTGTGGTAAAGAATGGTATGAATGACCTTATTTCAGTTTTGATCGATAGGTACTCTCAGAGTAACTATTGAAACTATATTGTATTATATATCCAAATTTCAATCAATCAGTAGAGATCTGTAACTAGTTTCCATGTAACAAGAATAATTATTGGTTACAGGTTTTTTTATATTAACCATAGAAATACTAAAACTTGCCCCAAATTACTTGTGAAATCACTGGACTGCGTTTCAAAACTTTTTTGTACAAAGGTCAAGGGTTTTCCAACTGATTTAGGACCCTTTTTGCAGCTAAATTCAAAAATACAGTTCATTTTCGTGGGTCAGGTCTGGTTTCTAAGATATAGTCTATTTCTGTTCCAGCACATTTTTCCAAAATATCGCGACTATCAAAGCGTTTACGGGCATTGTTTTGGCAAAATCGGGTAACCTTTAGTAATTATTTTTATTTTGCTTTTCAGGTCTAGATATATATAAAAATGGATTGGAAGAGAAAAAAACCATCCTAATAGGTTTTATTGCATCTGTAGACATGTGGTTCTTCCAGACCGTCAAGCAAAAATTACGAATTTTGTGAAGAAGGCATATCAATATTATTTCGGAGTCAAACCAAGCGACCAGGATAAGCCATTCGCCCCTTATATCTGCCGCAAAACATGTGTAGAGAATTTACGAGATTGGAGGAACAAGAAAAGGTCTCCAAATGGTGTGGAGTGAAGGGAAAGATCACGTTACCGACTGCTACTTTTGCATGGCAAATCTAAATGGCATCAATCGCAAGATCAAGCACCATGTTCAATACCCTAATTTTCCATCTCCCATGAAGCCAGTGCCTCATGGCCCTGATCTTTCTGTTCCTGAGCCAAATATCACCATGAAATCTAGTTCTGATTCCTAATCTAGTGACATGACTGATACAGCTGAGTGTGGTGCATACAGGCCAGAAGAGGACGACCAACGAGTGCCTTTGACCCAAGCCGAACTCAATGACCTGACATCAGACCTGAACCTTTCCAAGAAGTCTCCCCAGGTACTTGGTTCTCCTGGAACCAGGAACAACATCCCATCGGTATCGGGACCACGAGAGAGAAGCATCTTCACTGGTCTACTGTAACGCTGACCTGATTAAATTACTTGGTCTAAAGTATGATGCTATGGAATGGAAACTTTTCTTTGACTCATCTAACAGAATTCTCAAGGTAGTTCTTGGGAATAATAGAAATAAGTTTTCATCGATCCCTGTTGGGCACTCAGTTGAAATGAAAGAATCCCACAAAA
>NC_061087.1:69199119-69211619 GCF_015104395.2 Macrobrachium nipponense | reverse complement strand
ATATTCTTTAATAGCAATGTGCAATTAAACTCATTTTGTACTTTGATCAATGAAATAATTTGCATGACACATTTAGTGGGCCTAAATTTGACTTCTGATTTTCACATATGATTAGCCTAGGTCTATTTTCAGCAGTATACTCCCTCGGATACGTAATGTGGATGAATATTCAAATCGACAATATCTATATTAATTTGCTTTATTTGATTATTCCCGTTATTTTATTTTCTTTGCCATGTTCTCCTTTTTTCTTATTCTTTTCATAATTGCTTGACATGACTTTCTCGTTACGTCTATTTCAGATATATATATATATTATATATATATAATATATATATATATATGATATATATATCTATATATATAGATATATATATATATTATTATAATAATTATATATATATATATTTTTTAACAATAAATATCTACTGCTGTAATCAGGGTTTGTTCTTTGGCAGCTGCAACAACCATACAGGGTGTAATTTTGAGCGGTGAGGGGAATTTTAAAATAACCGTTATCATTGATGATGCTTTCAGCGATGGAGTTCGTAGCAAGAAGCATGAGATGTGGGGGAAGCTGAGTTGCCATATAGGAGTGATGGAGGGATTAGGCCGATGCTAATAGAGTATGTCTCAATAATATGTATCATTTAGGTTTTCAAGAAAAAAAATGCATGCGTCATTGAATCTGTTTCCCTCCCTATCCGTGGTATTCACTGGACACTGATTAAAAAAAAAAAAAAAAAAAAAAAAAGAGTAAGCCTAACTAAATCTGTCATCTATCAGAGGTAAGATTGCTTAATCATTAGACTTATTTATTAGACACCCATAAAAATTTCAAGTGTATTTTTTTAAAAATCTCTCCCTCTCCATCTAAAGTATTCATCAGACACCAGTCATAAGCATAGAGCCAGTCATGAGTCCTGGTTCAACAATATCGTGACGAGTCGCTAGGATTCAAAGCACAAATGAACGTTGCTCGGCAACATTTACACTACTGTATTGTCTTGCTCTCTTGTAGTGCTTCTACCTAAACTTTGCCGTTCTCTACACAATTTGATTCATCTATGTATGATTCTCTCTGGTATATCAGCTTTCTTGATATCTGTCTAACAGGAACTTGCACCAAATGCAATGCAATAATTGTCTCTCGCTCAGCAGGGGATGTTTCTTAGACCAATAAATGACACATTGACATTAGATTCCCGCGCACATCACGACATTGAAAGCAATAGAGTGAGGTCGCATGGTTCACACTCTTAGGTTATATATTTTTTTTTATCTTTGAGAGCATTTTGTGAGTTTCTAATGTTTTCTGTAAAAATTAACAAATGGAATCGTTCAGTTGCCTTCAACTTAACAATAAAAGGATAATGTTTATGAGATACTACTCATGATAGGTGTCTCCTATCTACTTAGTAATGTATGTCAGTGGTTGTGATATGATGTTTTTTATCACTTTGTTTCGTTCATGTCAGTTTTGCTACATGGAAAATAGTTTAACGTAATAACATAAAATGATGTTCTAAAGATATCAGTGACTGTTTTTAATGTCATTACATAAGATTTCTTCCATCTTCGAAAAGAAAAAAGATTAATAAAGTATGAATCGTGCGTCAGGCAGGTGAACGAAAAATTATGAAACTCTGCCACCACTTATTTGATGAGGTGGCCATGTAAAAAAAAAAATTGGTCTCCCTTCTCGCTTGCATATCAATGTAGATGCGTCCAAAAATAGTATATTTTTACGTACATATATGTCGTGCGGGAAGTAATGGGTTAATTGAGCAGGCGGTGTTCTTTACTAAAATAGAACCTGGTTGTGGGAAAGCTAAAAAAAAAAACATACAAATTCTATTCCCCTCGTCTTTTTCAGACAGTTTTGGATGTATGAAAAATCTCCCATAACCTCAGGCAGAGCAGAGTGCACACAAGAAAGCAACGACAAAAAAAAAAATCAAGAGAAAAATGATGGGCAGTAAAACTATTCATAATTTGTAGTAATATTACTTATCTTAGATACAAGGTCTTGAGGTACTTAAAAATAAAGTTTATTCGCCTTTAGCGAATTATATATTTCAACCTTTTTCTTTAGGGGAAACAGCAAATATAAACTTTTTTGTCTTGCATTACAAGACCCTTTAAGTCTTTCTTCTTTTGAGGCACTTCAGTTTGATTATAATTAAAAGGCTAGAGAGTGCAGTTTGAAGGCATTTTTTTTTATTTCTAGGTTTAAATGCAGTCGCCCATTCTCGTTTACAGGCCTTCGAACAATAAAAGAGAAAACAAGGAGACGAAACACATACCATCACACAATAGCATCTGAAATTAACTGAAGCATGGTCTTACCAATTTTAATTTCAAGATCATGATAAAAATTACATATTAGAATTTTTCAGACATTTATATTAAATTAGTGTCTTTTATTTCTGAAGTGATATTACAGAGTCTGCAGAATATATATATATATATATATAATATAACTATATATAATATATATATATATATATATATATATATATATATATATATATATACTATATATATATATTATATATATCTATATATAATATATATATATATATATATATATAGATATATATATATATGTATATATATATATATATATAGTATATAAAGCGCGTAGTAGCGCAGGTAAATTACTGACCTGTCAGTTGAATTTACCGACGTTACCTATCTATTCCAGGTTTTTTCTTACGACTCCAAACCCGATACATCTGGATGGTTTTCGAGAGCGTCTTCCAGGAAACGACTACCGTTCTACCAGAAATCTGGCGGGAATGCTCACTCGCCGGTGCTGCTTGGATGGAAGCTTTTGATCAGGATTCAAAGAGATTCTAGATTGAATCAGGAGACGTAATGGACCAATGACACTGGGGCAAGATGGTGAAAGACAGAAGAGGAATTAGGAATTAAATATCGTCAAAAATAAACGAACTTTTAAACGTATTATTATTTTTCTGATATTATGTAAGAAAATAGTTGAAAGAAACTTTGAAGGTATGTTTCAAAACAAGGTAATCATTTTGACAGATATTTTGCTCGAAAAAGTGGTTTATAAACTGCATTTTTGTGTTCTTGTGTGAAGGGAAGTTTAAAATCATATGTCATTCTTTAGATTGCATTAAAATGTCAACTCACTTAGGTAAAGATATGATTTGCACTTGTGAGTTCTTAATTGGATGCAGCATAAAAAAGCTGATAATATCAATTTGCGACGCCTGGTGCTGATAATTAAGTTGTCTCACAAACAACTGGAGGAATTGTATTTTAAATAAGCCCTCCATTATTTCCTAAGTCATACAAACTAGTTAGAAAATCTAATTCTTTAAATAAGCCCTCCATTATTTCCTAAGCTATACCAACTAGTTAGAAAATCTAATTAACTATGATTAACCTATATCATCATCTCCACCTACGATGTTTGTAGTGGTTTAAATCTATCTTCCAGAGCTCCACTCTATTGTATATTCCTCCATTATAGTCTTTCCCCTTATTTTCGTTTCCATTAGTATGGCATAGGAAACATCAAGTAGCCGTGCAGCTATCCTCTAAATAAATAAATAAATAAATAAATAAATAAATAAAAGAAACAACACTGCGAGTCAAATGGTACTGATCTATCAAATTAAATTATGAATTCAAAAGAGCTGACACTAATTCAAAGCGATTCATGTGTCACTGAAGCTTAGTTTCTGATTTTATTGAGACTTGAATTAAAAGTTTGCACTCGGTTTCATAGAAATAATTATATGATTCTGTGATATACTGTGCATTTCCAAAATTATACAGTTAATGCCAAAAACAAAATTCGCGATCAAAGTATAGAAATAATTATTATGAAGTTTAAGATATTTATATAGCATCCTTTATTACAGAAAGTGGTTGCATTTAAAAAAATTAAATATTTCTGCTATCAGAGGATAATTCTTTTAAACTTGCCAATGGAAAGTAGCATGGATATGCATGATTTTTATATGATTTTGGAAAGCTAAACCTAGTACTTTTATTTTTGAAAAACTGAATATGATAGAATATATACCCAAACTATACATCACCTGTTATTATTTTTATTCCTCATCTTTCTTAAAGAATTAAGTTTTACTTTCAGTGATTATTTGGAATATACCTACATCCTGCTTCTTATTTTTCACCTGTGGATTTGTGATATATATATGTGTGTGTATATTATATATATTATAGTATATATATATATATATATATATATATATACTATATTATGTAATTATATATATATATATATATAATATATATATATATCTATATATATATATATATATATATATATATATAATATATATATAAATTATATATATATAATATTATATATATATATTATATAAGAGAGAGAGAGAGAGAGAGAGAGAGACGCAACGAGTGAGAGAGAGAGAGAGCGAGAGAGAGAGAGAGAGAGTATTTTCGAAGATCACCAAAAAAATAAATTAATAAATAAGGAAGCCTGTCTAAAAGCCCCGAGCATGAGAGTACGAGAGAGACGTACTTTCTAGCGATCAGTTCAAGAGCTTTTCCTCTGTGTCCACTCTCACTTTTAATTTCAATTTATACTCACTCAATCTCTTCAAACGTGGACTGCTGTTGTTTCCCCCTTACTCTGTGTCCTTTGGCAAGTCATTTACTAGAGCGATGGAAGTCCATATTTGCAGTGATAATGAGGTACCAGAACATTAAAATTGAGGCTCAGAGTTTAGCGCTACCGGCTTCGTCGATCTTCCAGGGATCAGTCTTTATAATCTTACGTGTCCTTGCTAAGAAAAAGGCGAGGAGAAACGTTCCCTCCCTCTTTTACCCGTAAGTTGTCTTACGGGTTGTCCTCGATAAGTCTTATCCAATAAAACTTGTGGATCTACGGTAGGCCTTCCAGCCTGAATCTGACGATTAGGTTGGCTCTTCTTCGAAGATCCTAATTCACACAGGCGCAAATTTACGAGGGAGATGTTAACTACTATGAAATCAGGGCCTCTGTAACACGGTTTTTTGGATTTTGCTCCTTATCAAAGCATCGGATGTAGCTGAAAGTTGACATATGTATATTTTACAACTACACACAAATTTTGTCAGCATTATCAATAACCTAAACCCGATAGTTTTAATTTCTATAGAGTAAAAATGATCTAGCCGACGCCATGGCCTATGATTGCGAGCAAAGAGTCGAAAAACATTCATTACGTAAGCAAGGTAAACATCGTTTTACGAAATGTTGCCCCGCCCATCCACCAGACAGAAACCCATTCACCTTAATCCATCGGCTCTGAAACCCATAGTAGTCAAGAAAGGCTAACAGGATTTGGAATTGTCCCCGTGGTTGCAAAACTGCATTTGTCTTACGACTTGCAACTTTATACAGTCAAGAGAAAGCCCGTGACCATACTTACTATAGCCTGAATAGTAATGATTCAGTTTCTAGTTTAAATCCTGTGTTTATGGTCTGATTTGTATTTAGCGTAACGTGATTATAATACTTGTAATGTCATTCAGGATTTTGAACATTTCCATTAACTATTCACTATGCCACCAAGAGAGAGAGAAAGAGAGAGATTGTATGTAAACAGTCTTTATATAACTATTTTTGTTAAAATAAGATTTTTATCCAAAGTAAATACAAGCATAATTATGTTGACAACAGCTAAGAGCTTTATCTGAGGAGCCATACATTCATATGTTGTTGGGTAAAGTGGACATCTTACATATCAATTAGATTAAGGCGAGTGCTTTCTTGAATGAATTGCTGGCTTTTACAAACCTTGATTCCGGATATGAATTAATCATAATTACTTGTGTTTGAGATTTCATTTTGCTGTGACATGAAAGAAGTATATTTTATTTTATATATATGTTAAACCTAAGAGAAGTGTAGCTGTAAACTATTCAGTGTATGAAGTTTTGTAAAAGCCCGTTCATTTTGTACTGACGATTTTTCATATGTGACGCGTATTTAAAACTGATTTTTCTTACTGTATTGATGTTATTTTCATTTTACAAATATTGAGCCCATGTTGTAGACTTTAGTATGAGATAGCAGTCATATTCTAAGTGACGTTTACAATCGTTTTAGGGAGTTCACACACACACACACACACACACACACACATATATATATATATATATATATATATATATATATATATATATATATATATATGTATATATATATATATATATATATATATATATATATATATATATATATATATTATATATATATATATATAATATATATTATTAGATATATATATATAATTTATATATATTAATATATATATATATATATATATTAGAGAGAGAGAGAGAAGAGAGAGAGAGAGATAGAGATAGAGAGAGATAGAGCACAAATAGATACTTTCACTACGTAAATAGTAAGATTGAATAACAATATATATTGCTACGAATACCAAGCAAATTTGCCTTGTACAGAGGTTCACAACCCCATAGGTAGGAGATTAATGAGTACCTATGGAGAAATAATTTAGAGATTACAGAAGGGATAAATGTTTTCCATCGCCTTTCTGTCAGTTAGCAGCGTGAAAACCATTGTACTTCTTCACAAAGAATGATCCAATTTTAGCTTTATTTTAATTTCTCTTAAAAGCGTAAAAGTTATATTCTACTTTACTTTCTTTTATATAAAGCTTGGAATACGAGTTTACTTGGTAAGATATATACATGTATAATTATATATATATATATATATATATATATTATATATATATATATATATATATATATATATATATATATATATATATATATATATATAATGTTTATGTATGTTTGTTAGTGTGTATGCCAACCTGTGTGTGTGTGTGAGAGCACGTGTAAGGGACTTTCTCTTTAGCCTTTGTACGTATGCATATTCATCTTAATTTGTTTTTTCTTAGGGAATTGTTTACAAGTTTCCATAAACCTCTCGTTCCAAAAGTATATCTTAGATTGGCGTTGATGTGGTATCGCTCGTCATCACAGCTTAATCACTTATCTTCGATATACTCCGATGGCCCAAGCACTTTTTGGACAACATTTTTTAAACAGTAAATTTTGATAAAGATGAATTTCTTCTCAGGAAGAATAATTTATCTAAAAGGGGAAAGTTTACAACTAGCTATTTGTTGGTATTATATCTTTGTGATCAACCAGGACATCATAAGTACCATTTCTTTCAATGATTTGTCATCATGTGAGCAAACCTTATTTTGTTATCTAAACACGAATTATTGATTTAAATATCTGAACGATGAAACAAATGGCGTCATAAAAACATTTGTTATTCTGATATTTATTACCTGGAAAACATCATGTCAGACAAACAATAATATAGTTCAATAAATATTCTCTGTTTTGGTGTCCTATATAATGTGGCCCTATACTCCCACAAAGAAAAATTATAACAATGCTACTTATGAAATAATTTAGAAGGTTACATATATTTTCTGCTACGGATTTTGTTTCATTAAAAAATGTTATTGAAGTTGCTTTTCTGGTTTTTCAAAACAAGTTATTTTCCAAAAATAAGAATACAATTGAAAAAGGCTGGTTAAATATTTTCGCTTTTAATTTTCTTTCAGAATCTGAAAATTAAAGCAAAGGAGCTCTAAAGCACCCAGGCAGCTTTTGTTTTATTTTATTTTACTTTTTTTTATGTATTTTCGTTCTACAACTCACGTTCTGAGAAAACGGTTGGAGAATTTAAAGTACACGAAGTGGTAATAAGTGGATGATGTGAATAAGGTTTGAGAGAATGGTGAGTAAACTGAGGAAAAAGAGAAAGTAGACAAGCGAAAAGGCAGCCATCAAGCTCTGGAAATTCCTAAATAATTTAGTAAACCTCGTCATCATTTTCTCCAAAATTGTAATATTACGAGGAATAGCTATTTAAAGAAAGTTACAGACGCTGAACCCTTTTACTCTCCAGGTACAAACCCTTGAAAAACAATATAGCTTGATTTACTTGTCAACTGCGAAGGTAATTTACCACTCCCTCTTCTTCATAAACCTTCAGTAACTTCAGTTTCCTTATAATTTGCAAATTTCATGAGCACGTCAAATTTCTGCATTGATTCCTTTTAGCTTTTTATTATTATTTTGTTTTACATTTTGCAACATTTACAGGGAGAAAAGTCCCGAACGGTCCGGGTATAAAATGAAGCTATGGACCTATTTCATCTGCAAATAAATAAATTAAAAAATAAATAAATAGATAAATAATCTAAGAAAAATTTCTGGTAAATAAGTTAGTATACTCAAAAGAATTCTTAAATTCCAGTTCACAAAGATGCAACAACAGTGAAAGGACTTAAAATCATAAAGCTACGGAAAGTGAAAGTAATTTTCTACAAGAACTATGACACTGGTTAGACATGAAGCAATTGATTCAGTGCTATCAATAATGCCTCTTCATTTCCAACGATTTCCATGGACCTTTGTGCAATGCCTTTTTTTTATTTTGTTCCTACAACAGGAAATGTCTAAACCCTATTCTTATCAGCAGTATTCCCTATCAACCCTCAGCTCGTGTCTTAAAAAAGAGATCTTGACAGTGAATCTTGCTGTTAGAGGGCGATTTTGTTATGAATTATGCTTCTCCGAGTTTGATAACTTTGGTCTTAAAATAAGGCAAAAATACTTGAGTTTTATCATTTAAATGAACAATATAGAGATATATTTCAGTACCAACGAAAACAAATTGCATCATATATGACAATTTCATCTCAAAAAGTCTTCTGACTTTACAGTATGTGCATTCTCATACAGAGTGTAGGACAGAATGTTTTCAAGTAAATATTCTCTCTCTCTCTCTCTCTCTCTCTCTCTCTCTCTCTCTCTCTGGCTCTTGGTTGGTTAAAACAGTACTTTTAAAGCTATATGTGCCATTGAAACTACTTTTAAAGCTATGGTCAAATATGACGTGACATTATCAGCATTATAACAGTGGACCTAATAAGCATAACTGTCGTAACAACATTTCCAAAATAGGAAAATGGATTACAAGTTTTCTTTGAATGCTTAGGTTTAGGCTGTGTTTATGCTGCCTGTATGTTGCAAAACGATTTATAGGCCTAAAAATAATCTAAGCCTTCTTATGTGTAATCTCTGTTACTAACGAATTTATTTGTAGAGATTACTGTTATTTGAGGAATAAAAAATGATGATTTCATTTCATGGAGAAGATGGATATTAATCAAAATGCTTAAAAACATTAAATTCTTAAATGCTCTGTTCGCTTTTGGTATGTAGGTTATTCATTCACAACTTGAAGTGCAAGAATGTGTAGATAACTTCATTTGCTTTCTGGCCAGAAATGATTAATATAAAGATGAGATAAATTAAGAAAACTGAAACACCTATCAATATCCCCCGTGTCTTCAATATTCACATAAGTGACAAACACCCCAGGGACCCAAACTGTTCTACCCCCAAGAGAAAAACAGATATCTGCAGAGCCCAAACTGTTCAAATTGTGCGCTTGCACATCACAAACTTTCCTTTATAGGCCTCAGCGGGTACTGAGAAAACAACAATCTATAATAATCATAATTTATTAAATTGGCTGATGCACCGGTATCGAAAAATATTTCCACAACTGAATTGAACGCTGTCCCTCTCACCATAGGTTTGGGTTCAATTTCTTCCTTCAACATCGCTACATGGCATCACAAACATTTCAAGTCCCTTACTGACCGATTTACGCTCAAATAATTCCCTTCGTGAGCTATCTCACTCGGGTTATCAATACTCTGAAATGTACGACGAACAAGACCGCCAATAATGCTCAAAACATTTACAACTATTACAATATTTAACCCTGCAGAACTTCTTAATATGCCATATCCTATGGCAATTTAAACAAATGAGCAGCCGCATTTGATCCACAAACGCCTTGTCACCATTACATTCGGCCACAGGGCCACTACAAGCACTATAAGGCTCTCTGTGAGGTTCTATTCTCTCGCAGGAACTGCTAGAAACAAAAGTTGAATCCCCTTTCGGTACCACATCTGAAGAAGTTCTCCTTCAGACAATGTGCTCCTAACTGGCAGGTAATTCGGTGTATTCTCAGGTACCTGGGAAAAATTCAACGCCTCATCAGACGCAGAGTTTGTGTTTGTAACACAACTGTTAATTCCCTTATGTACCAACTCAGACCAACATAGAAACCTCTGAAAATCATCTAAGAACCACTATCATTATTTACCCATACAGAATCTCTCAGCGTCTCTACTAAATCAGTTGTAGCCACACTAAGTTGAGAACTAGAATCAGCCAGACTGCTTACTATCCCTGGATTTATAAAATCCTATTAAACTGCGGATTAAGCTTCACACTCTTCAGGTCCATAGGCTATCCTAAGAAATTCTTGGGGATCTGACTAATTTCTGCAACTAGCTAAGCGATGATCGCGGTAACAGATTCAAATCCACATTCCTAAAATCCAACAGACTCATAATTTAATCTCCTCTCTGTCATCTGTAATTCCGTTACCATTGAAATAACTATTATCATCTCAATAAAAGTCTGCATTGGCTGGGGCATTACGATGCCCACGATCCCTGAAACAGAGGAACTCTTCCCCTAATTCTAGACTTCTTTTTCATTAGCATGATGCAATTCCCCCTGTGCTAATCACAAGTAAAAATAGGTTATTAAAAGGAAATAAAGAAAAAATAAAACTATTTTCCCACGCAGGAAAAAGAGCGAGAAAAAAAATCAAGAATGGAGAGGAGAAAAAACAATCAATCAATAAGATCCCCCAGGAAAAATACAAGCCCTCTTAAAACTCCAGTTCATACGCAATTCACAACACCACGAAGAGGATAAAACGTGTTCGCAATGCACACGTACGTGATATTCTCAAATAGTCCACCCTTGAGACAAAGAAAATGAGCGCCGACCCAAGCAAAGAAAACGTGGCTAAGACAAGAGAGAGAGAGAGAGAGAGAGAGAGAGAGAGAGCATCCCAGTATACACTGAACCTCTCCCCCAATTTCCCTTTTCTCCCCCTCAACTACTGACACGCACGTATGAACGCACGACCGCTAGAGGGAAAAATAAGTAAATTGCAATGCATTATTTTATAGCCCAACAGCATCTGTGGCCTTCGTTACCATGTGAAAAAAGCTGAGTTAGCGACGAACCCCGCCTGTCGCTTGGACAAAAGAAATATGCGCGAGCAAATATGCACACACTCAAACAAATGCGTTGCGACTTAACAAAAATAGAAAAGGAAAAAAAATGGTATGTGAACACTTACGTTCCTTAGTGTCTGTGACCCTCGTAACAAAACGGAATTTCACGTGAAAAAAAAGAAAGAAAGAAAAAAAAAGAAACTGAAACAAAGACAACACATATTCTAGCGTATTTACACATACACAAACAGCACCTGCGTTTTGTAACTATTCTCACGCACCTTTGAACAAAAAAAAAAAAAAAAAAAAAAAAAAAAAAAAATCAATAACTCATTGTTAACGCCCGAACTAGAGAAAGAACAGCATAATAAATCGCTCCTCCGCAAAGTAACATTCGGACTAACGAAGCTAAACAACCACCGCCCCAATTCAGAACAAAACAAATCAGTGACCCAACCAAAATCATTCCTCTCGTTCCAAATGCCAACAATCACTGTTTCCTACAACAAAAAACAATGAACAACCTACCATTTCCTACAATACACAAAAAGAACAACCCTTAACCTGTCTGAAACTAAAATTGTCTACCTTGGAAGCAATCTATGGTTTAACCCTCGATACAGACTCTCAGAGACAGAAAAAAAATAATATGAAGTCTCCCAGGCTATCGTTTCACTCACCCCTCGCCTCTCCCTCTCTCTCTCTCTATCTCTCTCTCTCTCTCTCTCTCTCTCTCTCTCACTAAAACTAAATTAAGAAGTATAGGAAACCCATGTCTATCAAAACTATAGTTTATTATTAAGACAAACAAAATTAATGAGATTCAATTGAAATGCATGAAGTAATCACAATACAAAAGACCCTTAATCGAACCATCTCTTCGAAGCTACGAGCAATATGCCGCTAAACCCATTCATTCCTCTCCAATCGCACGTCACAAAACCTCAAGAAGAGCCTCACTTCCCAACACTACTTCTATCCCAGACCAATCCCTCTTAAGGTGTAAACAGTTCATATGTATAGCTGCCACCAAAATTCTGTAAAGAATGCTGAAGACACTAAGACATTACATGGTAGCATGACCGCCATGAAATCTCTGATCAACACACAAGACAAACTAAATTAGTTTTTGCAACAAAAACTAATTTAGGCACTGAATTAAACTCTGAACTACAGAAATAGACTTTATACCAGAAAATAAGCAAGATTCTATCACGAAAACAGCTACATTAGAAACATGAAAATAGAATTTCGTTCCTAAAAATTTGACACATAGAAAACGGACCGTTTCTAAAAAGAT
This sequence comes from Macrobrachium nipponense, assembly GCF_015104395.2. NCBI lineage: Eukaryota > Metazoa > Arthropoda > Malacostraca > Decapoda > Palaemonidae > Macrobrachium > Macrobrachium nipponense. The sequence goes on along the minus strand of NC_061087.1, from coordinate 69,199,139 downwards.
CCGGGTAACGGAATAATTCC
>NC_061087.1:69179119-69194119 GCF_015104395.2 Macrobrachium nipponense | reverse complement strand
TAAGGAACCGGTCGTTAAACATAGATCAGATGATTGGCGGGGCTTTCATCAGAAAACTTCATTTGTTTGGAGTCCTTTTATGTTTACTTGGTTGGGGTGTTACAACAACGCGTCAGATTGAAAAGGGGAATCGAACAGATTTCCGAAAACTATCTGGATTTATCTTTAAATATATGTATATATGCATAACTGTCGATTTTTTTCTCCATCCCTATCTATTGTAGTCGACTTATAACTAGGTGCATAGATCACACTATGTCCACGGGAGAACAGTGGGTTTTCCAAGAACACGGGCTATTAGCATCTGTCCTCTCCCTGCGAGAGGACTCGAAACTTTCTCCAGCAAAACGAATTTGACGTCCTTTCAACATATACTTAAATTCTTGAAACACACGAGTTCTTCGATTATGTAGAATATGGGCCATTAGCTGTGCATATATCTAATAGTATTGTATTTTTTTTTTTTTTTATTCTTTACATGGTGCCACGCTCTTCATTTTTTTGGGACGAGAAAAGGTTTCAGAGCAATGTGGTTTAGAACGCCAAAGAAAACATTTCCTCGAAACCCTGGTTTAAATGCAGGTTTTCTTTCTCATGTTATTCAAGGAATATTCTCTCTGAAAACAGAAAATACAGTCTTCGAAAACAAAACTAAGGAGTTTCACCTGGAACTTCATGCGGGAATCATAAAATACACAAGTAACGGAACAAAAGGCCGTGACAGCCACCGATGTTAATATCTGTTTAACCTCGCAGAGTTAAAGAAAGATACATGGTTTTACTTACAAACACGCTATAGGATACAGAGGGGATTCGCTGAAATGCAGAAGAGGTTAATGTTCGTTTGCAAACGATAGCGGAAATGACTTTTAAAAAGTAATAACAACGGTTTACTTGGGTGAGTACCTCAAGTCTTCAGGAGTTGATGGAATAGTTAATAAGATATCTGACTCTTACGATGGTTGGTTGTTTACCGCACGGCACCAAGGGCAGGTAGAGCTGAGGGAAAGTTTTCAAAGGGTTGAATGAAAGGAATAAAGTTAATTCAGGTGGAGCATAAAATAGTGTCGTTTTATACGAGAAAAGATCATTCCGGAAAAAGTGAACTTTATGATTATAGGTGATGCATTTTTGAAAAAAAAAAGAATAACATGAGCTTTCTTACCAATACAGTAAATTATTCACCGGGGACACTATAATCGATTGATGCTGGGTAGATTTTGTTTTTTTATGGTTAGTTTAATTTCCGTAGTTTTGCCAATTACTGTTAAAACAAGTGTTCCAACGTTGTGCATTGAATGGAAGTGAATTATTTATTACGGGGAAATAATCGTATTAGTATGGTCTAAAAACCAGCCAGACTCAGAAGTGTCGAGTTAGAAAAATAGTAAGTGAATTTTAAAGAATGCCAACAACCGCCCTTACTTTTATTTAACACAAGAAAATATCTAGTAACGAATAAATCACACAATAAGAAAATTAGTACCAAGATAAATGACTCCCTGTTTCATTATTAATGTTGATATGAAAGTAGCAAAATACATAAGAGTTCAAGCTGACAGAAAATCAATAGGTAACTGAAAGCCATCTTAGAAAAAAAAGGGGAGGAAGAAAATTTCGTCTTAACTCAGGAAAATAAGATAGCTGTGCTTCTTCTTCAGGGAGGAAAGAATGAGGCAGAAAAAATTAGTAAAATGGTAATTTCACGGTATGATAGCACAGTCTACCATTGATGCTATATATATATATTATATATATATATATATATATATATATATATATATATATATATATATATATATATATATATATGTATATATATATATATGTATATATATATATATATATATATATATATATATATATATATATATATATATATATATATATATATATATGTATATATATATATATATATATATATATATATATGATATATATATATATATATATATATATATATATATATATATATATATATATATATATATATACTCTTCCAATTATCAAGCGTGAAATAGGATGATACCTGAATTAACAACGAATAATTCGTAAATAGAATTTTAATTCAAAAAGGAAATAGGTCTCACGTAATGATAAGAACTTCTATGATAATCTGCCATTGTGGAATATTTGCGAATGCTTTGTCGTACAACCTTTCACTCAAAAGTTCATATTACCCCACGAATTGCAATCGGAAATTACTCGGATATTCTGAACATTTAGTAAGCCAGGATGGGATCCATTTAAACTTGCCTGCAAGCTGGAAAAAGTTAGCAGTTCCCTTTGTGACGGATTATTCAGAAACCACCCACCAATGATGGAACAGCTGTTATTTGTAACTTATTACTTTTCATTTATTTTTTGGGGGGGAGTGGAGGATTTTCCAGGATATGCTCGCAAATTTTGAGATTAAATGGGGTCTTACAAAACAGAATTTCGTGTAAAATTATGACATTCATACTTAAAAGTATAATTAGTGAATAAAAGGTTAACCTTCTGCTATAGTTAGTAATAAGCTTTGTTCTTGTTACGATACTCATATTTATATCTCATAGATAACACCGCATTTGGGAAATCGTATTATGGAAACTGCTTTCAGAATGGGGAAGAGCTGGAAAGAATGCAAACAACTATTCTTATTAACAAAGAATATTTATGGAGTTTTGTTAAGGAAATAATATTTTGCCCCTGCCATCTCTGTTTTAGTGTTTACTACCCTCTTGTCAAATATCACTGTTAACAACAAAATCCTTTTATCAATTTACTCCCATAAAACTTTTGAAACTGTTATAAAACTTTATCGTTGATATGAATTATGTTAAGATTTATTCCAGGGGATCTCGTAAATAGAAAGGTCAAAGGAAGGTGAGGAAAGGCTTCCTTTAAGCCGATCATGATACTAACCTTAAGATAATACGTATACTGAACTACAAAAACTAGATTAATGAGATAAAGAGAGGAACGATATCCTTTGTTTTTCTAGATGTATATAAATTTTCATATAGTGCCATCTGCTCTTAATAGCTTTTCTCAAGTATTCATTTGTTATGCCGTTTACATGAATTATTTCTTACCTATTGAAGCGATAGCCTCCATCTCTTCGTAGTTCCAATTAAAAAAAAAAAATGATACAACGTTTTTACCTCCAATGTTCTTTCCACTGCTTTATTTCTTACGTACACGCACGATGAAAATCACGGGTGAAAGTTCTGCACTCTTCTTACCTCAAGATATTCCCATTTAACACTGTCGTGCTAGTTTTAACTAAAACTACTAAGGGATTCAGAGCCGATGGAACGCTGTTTTTCGACGATAACTTTTTATCGAGGCATCAGATAAAGGTGAAATTTGACAAGTGTATGCATTATAATCTTACATAATTTTTTGCAATTATTTTATTTTACCTCAGTTCAATAGTTCTGTTACTTAGCGGAGTAGAAGTGAGTTTCTATGCCAGAGCCATCAATAATGGCGTTAATATGACGACATGAGGTTCCACACACAATGAAGAGGAGTTTACATATTGGAAAAACGCCTCTTCACTGTTGCTCTACCCACTTTCCGGTGACATATTCATTAATTGGTATTAGTACCCACCTATGCTTCAGTGATATCGGTGATGACGAGCAGGATTTGTTACCGTTCCCCCGATTGCATTATTATTATTATTATTATTATTATTATTATTATTATTATTATTATTATTATTATTATTATTATTATTATTATTATTATTATTATTACGCAGCGATTTTATCGCAACTTCCTCAACAGTTGTTGGGACCAAGGCCAAGAGAGACCAAGAGAGAGAGAGAGAACGTCTACCCAACAAAAGACCTGTTTGTTTTCGCTATGTAAGAAATTAAAAGGCTCGGACTTGAATCGCCCATGAAATCGTTGAAATATGGAAGTTAGTATTTAGATCAATATAATTTGATTAAGAAAAACAAATATTTATGTGATAATGTTATATGAAATATACTGCTTAGTTGTCACTTTATTATTTTGATAACCAACAAGTATTTATTATATGCTATTATATAGATTTGTATTTTTCTTAATCAAAATATACGATTAACGATTTTCTGGCCATTTCAAAGTCAGCCCCATTTATTTCTTACGGAACGAAAACAGACAAGTGGCCAAGGAGTGGTGGCGGGTGCATCACACTACGGTACTCTATTGGGTGGGGTCGCCCCCCACCTGGGGTAAATACGTAGGCGATGACGTATCTTATGAGGTACCTGCTCATCAGGACAATTCACCTGCTGACGCAGTAAGTAAGTAGACAAAGTTCTCCCTACATTGGGAATTTTGGGGGAACTCAGCAGACTTGTTGGGACCAAGTTGTTAGCTTGGAATGCTTCTATTCTTGATATTCTCATTGTTTCTGCTTTACAAATAATTCAATTGATCCACACAATGAACCAGTTTATAGCTCATTTGTTAGATCTACATCTATTCAGGATGGGGATACAAAAAGACAATCCGGTTTGTTTTACCTCAGGTTTCGACAATATAACCTTCTATTTGCTGCAGCAAGAGATGAGTGTTTCCAAGTAACAAGCACCCATATATATGTAAATATATATATATATATATATATATATATATATATATATATATAAATATATATATTATATGGGTATGTGTATATATATATATATATATTATATATATAATATATATATATATATATATATATATATATATATATAATATATATATATATATATATATATATATATATATATATATATATGTGTGTGTGTGTGTGTGTGTGTGTGTGTGTGTGTATGTTATATATATATATATATATATATCCATATATATATATATATATATATATATATAATATTATATATACATATATATATATATATATATATATATATATACATATATATATTATATTATATATTAATATATTATATATTAATATATAAACGAATACCACAAGAAAAATGATAGTCAGAAATCCAAGTGCTTTCGTCTTTACTCGGACATTGTCTTGGAACAAATGAAATACAACTGGAGAGAAAGTTCTCAGGTACACAACAAGATCAAGATTACCAGATGGTTAATTGCCAAAGGGTAAAAATTAACGAGATAATCCAGGATTATTGGATGTCACACGGTCACAAACCTAAACATAGATTTAACTGTAACCGAAACTACAAAGTTTTTACATGTCCAAAACATGTAAAAACTTAATATATCAATTTGTTTGCTTATATTTATCTACAACTTTTTTCATTATGAAGGCATCAAGTTTAAATAAAACAAGACTTGAATTTAGAACATTTCCATTACTTGACTTGTGAAACAAGATTCAATGATATTCTTTTTAACTGTATCATTACATGGGATTAAGGCTCTTGCATTACTCCAGTTAATAGGATGTTCTAAATCTCTCATATGTACTACGAATAATGCATTCGATGTTTGCTCGATTCTCACAGACTCTTGGTGCTGTTTGAAACGTTGTGAAAGAGATTTACCCGTTTGTCCGTAATAGACTTTATCACACTTTTTGCAAGGAATTTCATATATGCAGCCTGGAAGATCTTTAGGAGAATATTTTATTACTATACACTTAACATTAATATTACTGAAAACAATATTTATGTTAAAAAACTTTAAAATTCTAGGAATATCCAAAAACCTTTTATCATAGGGTAATTTTAGAATGTTATGCTTACTAAATTCAGTTTTGTCATTAGTTAAATAAATGTTTTTCTAGCTCTTTTCCATACCACATCTACAAAAGTCATTGGGTATTTAAGTTTCAATGCAATATCATAACTAGTTTTAATCTCAGCGTCAATAAACTTTGGGCTACAGACACATAAAGCCCTTAGTAACATTCCAGAAAAAACGGACAATTTAACATTTTGATGGTGATTGGATTAGTAATGAATGAAAGAGGCAATGTTAGTTGATTTCTGAAAGACTGAAAAGGTGAAATTTCTATCATTTCTATGGATAGTTACATCAAGAAAATTCAAATTACAATTACTTTTTTCCTCTACAGTAAATTTTATAAAAGGGGCTAAATTATTGAGATTATTAAGGAATTCCTGGAGATTTTCGTGAACTGGCCAAATACAGAAGATATCATCCACATACCTAAACCATATAACTTTTTGGGGCAAAATTCGTGGTAAGAGTTTTGTTTTTAACATTCGTGTTAGAAATGTTTCCTACCAAAGGTGTAAAAATTTTTACAAGCCATTTAGATAAATTATAAAACTGAGCCCACTGAACTAATGATTGGTCTGGTAGGGTTATTGATTTTGTGTCTTGACTAAACGATACATATAAGGTAGGGAGGCGCATTGCGGTGTAAACTGTTTGATTAAATGGCCCAAGCCCTTCAGAATGGATTTAATTTGTTTATTAAAATAGGAGTAGACTGTCTGTGTGGGATCAGACCTCAGTTTCGTATAAGTATCAGTCTCATTTAGCAATGCCATTATTTTACTTACATAGTCACTTTTATTCATTAGATTTATCTGCTTTTGTCCCTTTCACTGTTTCGTATTCTTTAATTTTCTTATAAGCCTGAAGAAATCTCACGGGTACATTAGGGTGAGAAGGCTTGCTTATACACAATACCTTTACAAATATTGATGTCATCAGGGCACAGATTATGATTAAATTTTTACAAATAACAAAAGGATTTTGGACACACCAAAGCTTAACCCATATCCCAAAGGCGCTGTCGTAGCACTATCCACTGGTTTGTCTGATATATTAATCATGGAGTCCACGTTAGCATGCTTAGTCCAGTCGCTTTCAGCAATAAGAATCTTCAGCTTGACTTGAAGCTTCCTTTCAAGACGGTTGCAGCACTTCCTCAATTTCCCATAGCAATAATCCAGCATTCGATTCTTCCAATCCCCTGGAACCGTCTGATTAAAGCCATACCGTCTGCTTCTAAGGGTACGAAACGCATCATTTACTTGCACTTTTGTGTTGAAACTCGTCGAAAGGTCGCTCTGCTAGACGAAGAATTCTCACTGGTAAAATCGACTTGGGCATCACTTGCTCGTTCATACACTTCCGTAGAAAGTTAAGCCAAAGTTTCAGTTTGTGAGCGATGATAAGAGCATTACAGAAGGATGTCACGAATAGAACAAGGCTCGGAAAATTCACAGAAAAGGCGTAGAAGTTGCGTGTGGTTTCCATTATGCTTAAAAAATCACTGTAGATGCACTTGACTTCATTAGATAAGCGAATACCACAGTAAAATGATAGTCAGAAATCCAAGCGCTTTCGTCTTTACTACGACATTGTCAAGGAACGAATGAAATACAATTGGAGAGAAACTGGGCAAATATCGAACGCATTATTTGTACATATGAGAGATTTAGATCATCCTATCAACTGCAGTCAAGCAAGAGCCTTAATCCGATGTAATGACACAGTTAAGAGGAATATCATTGAATCTTGTTTCAAGTCAAATAATGGAAATGTTCTAAATTTAAGTCTTGGTTTATTTAATCTTGGTGCCTTCACAATGAAAAAAGATGTAGATAAATATAAACAACAAAATTAATATACTCATTTTTTATATGTTTTGGACTGTACAGATACTTTGTAGTTTCAGTTAGGGTTAAATCTATGTTTAGGTTTGTGACCGTGTGATATCCGATAATCCTGGATTATCTCTTTAATTTTTATCCTTTTGACAATTAACCATCTGGTATTCTTGATCTTGTTGTGTACCTGAGAACCTTCTCTCCAATTGTATTTAATTCGCGCTTGGATTTCTGACTTTCATTTTCCTGTGTTATTCGCTTATTTAATGAAGTCACGTGCTTCTACTGTGATCCTTTCAGCAGATATATATAATATATATATAAATTATATATATTATATATATATATATATCATATATATATATATATATATATATATATAGAGATATATATGTTATATATATCTATATTATCATATATATATATATATATGTCTCTTATATCTGTTTATATATATACATATATATCTATGAATATATTATATATCTTGCATATATATATATATATATATATATAGATATTATATATATATCTAATAGTATATATATAAATATATATTACCTATTCACGCTGTAGTAAATCTTGCCATGGGCCTTTCGCTTGTATACAAAGTGACAAGTCGTAGCGTAAATGCAGTCTTGCAACAATGGGGATGATTCCATATCCTGCTGGCCGTTAGCGAATGTTTTGAAGCCTAGACTGTGTGAGTGACTTACTGGCTACCTGGTGGATGGGCGGAACCTCATGACATATCATTTCTACGTCACGAATTGTTTTAGGATCCTTATCAGTGATTTACTCAGTTCTGGGATAGACGAATTGATTTTACCATGTAAATATCAACACTATTGAACTTAGGTACTAAATAATCGTTGCAAAAATTAGGTAGGGTTATGAAATATACTCGTGCCAACTTTCATCTTTCATAAAAGGTCAGTGGCAAAACACAGCGTTCCATCGGCTCTGAATCCCTTAGTAATTTCGGTTTTCCCAGGAACTTTAACATGAATTTCCAATACTTTCGAACACTATAGTCAATTCATTTAAGGTAGATTCTTGCGCCTACGAGACGTTTGTTTGGCGGCCTCTGATTGGCTGGTAGCGGGAGGCAGACTGCTCGCTCAGCGGGTCATATTTTCGTTTGTAGCTTAGAAAACTAGCAATATGTTTACATTTCTTCATTATCTCACGTTTTACAAAAGATAGGAAAGTTTTGGTCATACCAAAGGATTCAGTATAAATGTACAATTAATGAATCTTTTCCTGAAATCAATAAGTTAAAATACAAAGAAATTACAACGAGTAGAAGTGAAGGGAGAAACATTTCATTCTTTATACCTGTTTTTATTCATCATCGGATTTTGCATAATTCACGAGATCAAGATAAAATGAAATCTTGTGTTTTAAAACAATGAAATCACCCTGAATACGCTGGTGCTTTCAGATTTTAAATACGTGTAATATGTAAAGAGAAAATGAAGAATATGTCTTATTATGTTGCATCCGTGCTTGACTCGGTTTGACAATAGTGCCAAGAGACGCAAGATATCGTGGGGCTGGTCCTCTCAGCTAGAGCTGTTAGCGTGTTGGCAGTTGCCAATTGGCGATATGAGAAGTTTGCAGTTTCGAGACTATGTATTTACCGAATTATTATGTAATTACATTTTCTATAAATAAATGCATAGAATTCCCATTATGACTTTCGAACATTTTTACTAAAATTATTAATATATGTCCGTATTTCTGGACATATCTGATAAAAGAAAAGTAAATAATCAGATGGATGCATCTGGGTGTTGGCTTCAATTTAGTCTAAGTGAGAAATGTACATGCTTTATGAGGCTCACTGATAAATAACAGAACTTGTTTCTCTGGCCAATAACATCAAAAGCTTATGGTTTTCATATGTTCACTCAATAAACAAAAGTACAAATGTTTATTTCTTACCATAAAATTTGTTGACGATGTAACGAATATAATATACTGTCTTTTCAGAATTGCTTGAGTTACTCTTACACCAGAATGTTTATCTCCTTTATATACATGTTACACTTGACAACATGTCTACAACAATGTTTAGGAAAAATTTGCTTAGTTTTCTCCTGAGGTAGTTGATTATTCTTGAATCACTTAATTCATACCTGAGTTAGAATAGCTCCCGTAACCGTTCCCACAGCCCTGCATAATTGTATATATATATAGTACATGTAGGATAATGAGACTAATCAGAAGACTGTTATATCATCATCTTTTTATACAAAAAGAATGGAAATTCATGCAGATATATTATGTCATAAACACAAAAGAAACTCATACACAATAGGCTTACATTGGTATGTCATTAGGCTATCGATATGAACAAAAAGAAATTAAAATTTTGCAAATTTTCTTACGTCATCATTATTTAAAAAATAAATAAAGGAAAATCATGCATATATACATAATCATGATCATTACCTAGTTGGAACAAAAAGAATGGGAAATTATAAAGATACATTGATATCCCCTTTTCTATTAAAACCAAGTAAAAAGAATTTATAAACAGATATGTACATTGTTATGCCATTAAATATTAAAAAAAAGGAAACTCATATGGATATACTGTAGTTATGAAATTGCCTATCTAAAAATTGGAAAACTATAGAAACACTGTTAGGTCTTCAACTTAAAAAAAAAAATAATGGAAAATCATTGATATATATCATCACTGTCAGTGTCATCCTCCCTAATATCAATATCATCACTGTCAGTTTCGTCATCCCTAATGTCAATAACAAAACTTTCAAACATATGCTCTCTAGCAACATCTTTCCTCCTATAATCATCTTCTAATTTCTTAACGTGGTGAAAACATTTCTTCCAGTCTTCTGTTGTAACTTTGTCTATCGCCAGTCTCGTAAGCTGCTCAACAGTTTTCAAAGATTGATTTGCATTAGAGTTATTTTTTCTGATATCCCCCTTTATTTGAGCCCATATAAGTTCTATGGGGTTAAACTGACAATAATATGGTGGCAGTCTGAGCACATCATGACCATTTGCACAGGCTATCTCATCTATCACATACCTCTGTTTTTCTTTGTGACACTTGGCAATCTGCAACAATTTTGGCTTTGTTGCTGATGGGTCGTGGGTGACGTTATTAGAAGAAAGCCACTGTATGACTTCACTTTTTCTGTTGCTGGTTGTTGGCACTTTATTTTCTATTTTGCTATGGTAGGGAGCATTGTCCATTATGATTAGAGATCTATCTTCTATATTAGGCAATAGTTGTTCCTTAAACCACTTTGAAAACCTTTCATGGTCCATGGAATCATGGTAGTCCCCTTTGGCACCATTTTTTGACCTAAACAACAATAGCGCATCTTTGACAAACCCTTCTCACTCCCCGAGTGCACCACAATAAATCTTGACCCCTTTCCAGTCTTAAGTTTGGGTCCTATTTCGCCTTCACCCGTTGTCCAACACTGACGTACACATTCATTTTGGTTTATCCAAGTTTCATCAAGGAATACTTCAGGTTTACGTTCAGTTGGACTACAATTCCTATTCTTTTCAATTAACCGTAGGTATTCAGTTCTCGCTGCCACTATATCATCACGTTCCATTAAAATTGCTCTTCCACTCGTCACTTTTTTGTACCGGAATCCAAGCCCTCTCACAATTTTCCATAACGTTGTTCTTCCACCATTAAACTTCACCGGGTCTTCCTTCACTTTTTCCAGTAGGGCATCTAACGTTGGGAGCTCTCCTCTCTCGTAAAAGACAAAATCTCCTTCCGAATACACTCATTTTCCAAACTATCCACCTTGTCCTTCACTCGGATCCTCTTCCTGGGATATACAGGTGAAGCGAAGGGGACGTTACCACATTCAGATGACTGTCGCTTGATTTTTTTCACTGTGTTGGTTGGCACTCCTGTAGCTTTGGCGGTCTTCTCAAATACTTCATTTCTTGAGTCTGCTCCCCACTGTGAGCTGAAGTAACGATGAACATTCATTATAATGTTGCGAGCTTGACTTGCAAATCTGGAAACGGTGCGACGAATGATGCTGTCATCTTGAGACATCTGCTTGAAAAGAAAAAAAATCTTGCTTAGTTCGTTGCTGTTTATTGCTCCACTGAGATTATTATTTCATATCACTCAATTAAGTCTCTGATATCTCTTAAGTTTGAAAATATATTCATATAAGAAAATTAGAAACAATATGTTGAAACCAACCTCATTAAAACTAAGGATGAGCTGAAGAGTGCGAAGTAGGTCCGTAGATTTCAAATTCATTCCTGGACTGAATTTCCTACCCGCGGCCAGCCTACACCTCAACGATACCAGATGCATCCATCTGATTATTTACTTTTTTTTGTTTTTTTTATCAGATATGTCCAGAAATACGGACATATATGATATTTGAGTAAAAATGTTCGAAAGTTATAATGGGAATTCTATGCATTTATTTATAGAAAATATAAGGACATAATAATTCGGTGAATACATAGTCTCGAAACTGCAAACTTCTCATATCGCCAATTGGCAACTGCCAACACGCCAACGGCTCTAGCTGAGAGGACCAGACCCAACGATGTGTCTCGGCACTATTGTCAAACCGAGTCAAGCACGAATGCAACATAATAAGACATATTCTTCATTTTCTCTTTATATATTACACGCATCTAAAATCTGAAAGCACCAGCGTATTCAGGGTGATTTTATTGTTTAATAACACAGATTTTATTTTATCTTGATCTCATGAATTATGCACAAAATCCGATGATGAATAAAAACAGGTATAAAGAATGAAATGTTTCTCCCTTCACTTCTACTCGTTGTAATTCCTTTGTATTTTAACTTATTGATTTCAGGAAAAGATTCATTAATTGTACATTTAATACCGAATCCTTAGGTATGACCAAACTTTCCTATCTTTTGTAAAACGTGAGATAAATGAAGAAATGTAAACATATTGCTAGTTTTCTAAGCTACAAACGAAAATATGACCCACTGAGCGAGCAGTCTGCCTCCCGCTACCAGCCAATCAGAGGCCGCCAAACAAACGTCTCGTAGGCGCAAGAATCTACCTTAAATGAATCGACTATAGTTGATTGATGCAAATTGTAATTTTCGTCTAAACCCTAATTTTACCTTTCCTCTAGTATTACTGTTCTTTGTTTACATATATTACTCCATGATTTCAAAAGTGTTCTATTGGAAAGAATGTCTCCATCTCATCAGCTTCTAAATACCCCTTTGCCTTACCATAGTGTATGATGATAATACCTGGTTATACATTTACACTCTTCTGACTTTGGAGAAGGAAGCAAGGCAGGACTTTAAGGAGAAAGTGTTAAGGATAGTAAGATTGCTAAAGGGAGTGGAAGAATAATGGAATCACAACAGTAAGGAGATAAAGAGAGTGGGTGAGAGGTTTTGGGAGAATCGTGTTGACAGATCCTTCTGATGATAAGGAAACCTGGCGGTGGAATGATGAAGTGAAAGAGGTAGTGAAAGCCAAAAAAGACACAAAAAAGGTCTGGGGAAAGTATGGAGAGCAAGAGGATAGGGAGAGGCAGTTGTGCAAGAAAAGCCAAAAGCATTAGATGACAAGTGCGAGAGCTGGAAACTCCTGAGGAGGGAGAGAAAATTTCACAGAATTGCAATTTCGAAGAACAATATCACCAAAGACTAGTCCCGTATAAAACAGGTTATGGATGAGAATGGGGTGCTTCTATACAACAATGATAATATTAAGAAGACGTGGAAAGAAGATTATGAACACCTGTTAAATGGAGAATATGAGACAAAAATCTATGAAGGTGGATTTCAGAACCCCGGTACGTACCAACCGCCGCAGTAGTTGGTGGTTACCAAAGTCTAGACACCCGGAGTACACAAAAACCCCGACTTTGGGCCTTTATAACTCTTGAAATACTCAACCTATTGGTTTTAGTGGTTTCCCAGTAAGGTCTGTAATTGACCCAACTTGCATCAAAATTCGTTCAGCTGTTCCGGACATCCAGATATCGATTTTTGGTATTCAGGGGATGTGGTAGGGGTGTGGGTACCTAAGGAACCTAACATATCTGTGGAACAATAACTGCAAATGATGCAGCCGTGAAACTTAGTTTTTTCTGAGAGCTTGTATTCTGGAAGGGTGCATATTTTTAATAAGCAAATCTTAAAATTGCTGTTTGCCATTCAAATTAGCCCCCAAATAAAAAAAAAATTCCCGAGGCTCAGATACGGATCTTTCTGTGTTCTTTTCCCCATCTTGGAATACGCAGTCACTGCCATACAAACAAGGAACACCTGCGGTTTCTACGTTAATGTCGTGATACCAAGATCAATGATAACCAAGTCCTTGTCAAAATTAGAAGGCCAACCGTTCGGTGAAATACAACTAGCTATTTTGGACAAACAAATCAGTATTAAGACATTGGAAACTAAAAAGAATTTTGAAGATTTATCGATAAATAGACGTCATTTTGAAGCTTCAATACCATCGGATTGGAAAGATTCTCTGCTGGAATATTGTTATATGAATATGAGGAAGAAAGGGTATCAGAAGCTTAAACGTAAACATGACAACAAAATGAAACTCCTAATCGAGAGAAGCCCCTGGACTACCAACGCCAATCATGAATGTGTCGTCAATTTATCAAACAAGCATATGGATAGAAATGTAACCAGTGCTTTAGGCTATGATTTAAATTTTGCTCTATCAACTGGAAGTATAAATAGTATAGAAATAACTAAAGGATTGTGCAACTTGGAAAAATATAGTGATTTAACTAGTGAAGAGGTCAACATAATTAAGGGAGTGATTTATGGAAGCATGAAAAAGTCAGACATCACAAACGTACCCAAAAGATTTATGAATGCCATCAATGAACTGAAAAAAGATAAAGATATACACATGACAAAAGCAGAGAAATCAGGTGCCCTAGTAATTTTAAACAAAAATGAATATATATAAAAAATGGAAAGTCTTTTGGGTGATAATAGCACTTATAAAGAATTAAATAAGAACCCGATAGAAAGTGTGAATAGAGGTTTCCATAAAAAAGTGAAAAATCTGTTAAAAGGTAACGAAAGCCTTATAAAGAAGGTGTGTGTGACCTCTCCATCGCTACCGTATATGTATGGTACGATAAAAACCCATAAAACAAACTTCCCTGCCAGACCAATTATCAGCTCAGTGGGTTCCGCATCTTATAAATTATCAAAATATTTAGTGGATATCCTTGACCCATTGGTAGGTAACATCTCTAATGCCAATATTAAGAATAATTTTGAATTGATAGATAAACTAAACAGTGTACAAGTTAATAGTGAATCGAAACTTGCGAGCTTTGATGTAGTATCTCTATTCACAAAAGTGCCTATTGATGATTTATTGGAGTTTCTATCGGAATTATTAGAAAACAAACAACTGAATATTCCATTTTCTAAAAGCACCTT
>NC_061087.1:69141619-69159119 GCF_015104395.2 Macrobrachium nipponense | reverse complement strand
TTATGAATAAAAAATAATTTGGGTGGAATGAGAATAAACATTATGTATAATTACATGTAATTTAGCAGTAAAATTATAACTATGTATCATAACTTTGGATATAGTTTAGGTTCAGTATTGACCAGACTATGGTTAGATGTGCCTGCGCAGAATAATTTGCTGCAAAGAGATAAAGAAAGATAGGGATAGGGTCATATATATATATATATATATATATATATATATATATATATATATATATATATATATATATATATATATATATGTAGATGTATATAAATAAATATTTATACATGAAATATAACTATATATAACTATATATATATATATATATATATATCTATATATATATATATATATATATATATATATATATATATATAATATATATAATAATATATATGTAAGATTTTTATATAACATTTATGATTGTGAGCTCATTTTCTTTTTCTTATATCTTCAGCTTTTACCCATGTCTTTCGGGGTCGCTGTTCTTTGTAAGCCTTCTCCATCTTCTATCTTGTGAGTTAATTTTGAATTCTAGAATTTATTCTACTATAAATGATATTGCATCATCATCATACCATTTATTATGCCCTTTATCATTATTAACAATTTCATTTGCAAATTTACATGAAAATATATGTGACTGTTGGGTAAAATATAGAAATTAGAAACCACATTCTTATTCTTTTGATTATATTATAAATTTCAGGGAATATTTATCATATGACAAAATAGTTGTAGTACAAAAATCAGCCTTCTAATATATAAATTTATATGTAACCTTTGCAAATGGTACATATAAATTTATATGCAATTTTGAGGTAAAATATATTAATCAAGAAATCACATCTCTATTCACTTGATTAAATTGTCAATTTCAGGACTTATACCTTATAGGACCTAATAGTTTTAGTGCAAAAATTAGCCTTCTAAATGTCAGAGTTTAAAATTTATTTGCGAACGTTATGTGAATGCGAATTTTAGGTCAAATTTAGTAATCAAGAAATCACAATTCTATTCACTTGATCATATTGAAATTTTCAGAGCTTATTTCACATATGACTGGATAGTTGTGCAACAATCAGCCTTCTAACTGGCATAGTTTTGTAGTTATTACAAAATAAGCATAGATTTCTTTCATTTGCCATTTACTCAAAAGTTACTTTTTTCAAAAAGAAGTTCTTATAACTTTAAGAAGACTGAACCAACTTCAATAAAATTTTTATAGGGTGAAGTATAACTATTTATCTTGATTTTCAAATACCGAACTTACTTTTTAGTGAAACTTTTTTTTTGTCATATTTTATAAAAGTTACACCATAATTTTTTTCAAATACAAAAAAAAAAAATTAACTTAGAACTGGAATTTCGAAAAAATTCTCTTTAAATAATTTCATTATTAGTTGAAGAATAAGTGTTAGAAATTTCAAGCAAATCCCTTCAATCATAAGGAAGTTATAAGGACTTACTTTATAATGGGGCCCTATGGAGTCAGTGCTCCCCTTGAAGTCTGTTTTATTGCAATTATTCTGAGAACTTCATGCTCCCTTGAAGTCATGTTTTCAGTGGACAATTGATTCTGAGAATTTCAGTGCTTTTCTGATTATGCTACTGAAAGAAATTGGAGAAGCAATCTCATTCCGTTGCAAGTTTTACTGAAACTAAAGAAAAAACTTCCAAAGAATTATTGAATTTTAACCCCGAGAGAAACAATAAATCTATTTATCAAAGACAGTTGATTATAAGTCATGGAAATTGGATTCAGGAGTAGAATTACAAATCTTTAAAGGAGATGACATTAAACATTCACCGAACTGTTCAAACAGATTGTAACTATTTTAAAAAGGTATATGTGAAAAACTCTTTCCTGGTAGTTAAACTCAGGTTAGTCTCGCCTTAAGGTTAATACAACAGTGAGAGAAATACTTTCTTTTTCTTACCAACATTATTTTAGGCTGTTCTCCTTGCTAGTGTAATCAGGCTAAGAATGGTCGTAATTCTTTGCAAGAAAGTCTGTGCTAAAACGCTTGGTTTTGTCAAGCTGTTATGAGTGGCAGTTAGGGCACCGAAGGAAAGTAGGCTAACAATATTATTTCAAAATACTCTAAGCAGAATCAGGTTATCGTGTGATCCAAAACAAAATACGACTTGCAAGTGACATCTCTCTCAATTTTTATCAAACAATTCTTGAAATGATATATACGCTTTCTCTCTCTCTTACTTCCTCTCCCTCTCTCTGTCTCTCATACGCACACACACACACACACACACACACACACACACACACCACACACACATATATATATATATATATATATATATATATATATATATATATATATATATATATATGTGTGTGTGTGTGTGTGTGTGTGTGCGTGTGTGTGTCTGTGTGTGTGTATGTGTGTGTGTGTGTGTAATACTAAATTACTAAATATAGGAAAAAATCTAATGTATCACCATTTATATATGAACGAGGGGAAACAAAATACTACCCGAATGTTTTAAAGACTTGCAAAATTTATCGATAAATTTAAGCAAATGATGCCGTAAATTATTCAGTGTATAAGACAAGAGGATAACAGAACCATTTCCCTTTAAAACTTTCTACGCACGCAATCCTTTAAGTGCTCATCTTGAAAGCGAATTCTGAAATGAATTCAGAGCTGCAACGAGAAAGCGTGAATGTATCGCCAGTTTTAACTCCAACCTGGATGCATTAACATTAAGATAATGCTTTAATCTTCTTTCCGCCTTCACAACAGGATTATTGTTTCAAAGATGTTGAGTTATGAGATGCTATTCAACTTTGCGGCAGGGTACGTTAGACTCCCACTTCCTACATTAGGAGAAATTGTGAAATTAACTCTTTCCATTAATATGCAGAGAAGATTCCGCTGCGGATAGGAGTCGTTTTTTACATATTGTTATATGCTATGGTTCTGCTTAATAAAGTGCGCAGGATGGAGGGTTTCTAAAGAGCCTCACTGGAGGGATCGGTATGGTCTTGGCGTACCACCTCGGTGGCCGCGAGTTCGATTCTCGGCCATTCCGTTGAGGTGTTAGAGATTTGTATTTCTGGTGATAGAAGTTCACTCTCGACGTGGTTCGGAAGTCACGTAAAGCCGTTGGTCCCGTTGCTGAATAACCACTGGTTCCATGCAAATAAAAACACCATACAAACAAACAAATTGTGTTAATCTTATTTTATGACTATTCTAGACAGATAAGCAATGTTGAATGTATAACTACTGACCAGTTTCAATTCAACAGAAATTTAACTTATGTATTGTGCTTATAACATAACACTTACTTTCACTAGTAATGTTTTATAGTTATACAAATTGAATTCGTATATCATGTCGGTCAAAATGATATCGCAGCTAGCACTGGCGCTCGAGGCCTCATATTCTTCCTGCCTCATTACGCCAGCGGTCTTTCAATTGAGTTAGGTTTTTGCCCCTAAACCCCCTCCCCCCATTGGTGATAGATCACCTGCTTTAAAGGCGTGAGGCCCTTTATGAGTGAATAAGGAATTTCAGAGTGTACAGATGAAACTTGACCCTTCAGACATTCACCTAATTCAAAAGTTTTGTGGATGTTGTACTAAGACGTATAGGTCACCCTGGTTGGTGGGATTGGTCGTTCACTACAACCGCCTACATAATAGGTTTGGTATCTCTAAGAGGCAAAGAACAATAACTCAGTCCATACATAAAGCAGTATCTGTAGGCCAACAATTTTTGTTTCAGGTTCCTCGCACCACGATGGCTTGTATAGCGTATTAGTCAGCTCTACTTCATTAGTTCGCCAGATCTGTTTAATCATTTTTTGTTGCTTCCCCAGGATCCTTTCTCCTTTTATGAATTTTCCTGACCTTTCAACCTAATAAAAAACGGACAATCAATTTAAACGAAAACATGATGCTATAGACCAGAAGATATTTTTAAGGGATTGGCTTATTTCTCCTTAATAGATTCATAACGATACGATATGTAGGCCAAACTGTCGAAGGATGGCATGTCGAAAGACGATATGAAAATAATAAAATGTCGACTGTCAAAATGTCGATACATTTAAAGTAAGCGGGAAAAATGTCGAAAGTAGCAGATTAATACAAAACCAAAAAACGTTGGATGATTATTTCAAAACAGAAAAGAATTTAGACCCGAAGGCCAAGCGCTGGGACCTACGGGGTCATTCAGCGCTGAAAGAAAATTGGGAGTAAGGGGCAGGGTAAAAAGCAGAAAGGAGCTGCAGTTAAGGTCCGAAGGAACGCTGCAAAGAACCTCAAGTAATGCCTACAGTGCATCGCATGATGGCACCAGGGATGTTTACTTTAAAATAGTTTTGGGGTAAAATATAAGAAGGTTATGCTGAATATTGAATACATATAGCTTAACTGGAAGAATTGATTCGGCAAGAGGAAAAACAGAATACATTTAATGAATGCTCATAAGTTCACAAATTATATGCTAGTGCTTTTAGGTGCTCTAGCCTACTTTGACATTCATTACCGTCGACAATATTGATTAGTCTTGTTTAATGGAGCATATTTCTTGTTTCGTCTTCCAAGACCTTTCCTTGAAACACTTGCTTCAAAAGAAGTTCCGTGTTTGATTGGTCCAATCGAAGTTTTTCAGTTGGCTTAGGTCTTGTAAGATAAGTAGTCCATGAGCCAGACACTCAAATTTTGGATTTGACTACCACTAAGGGGGACATATAGAAATTGTTTTTTTATTTAGCTTAGTGTCTGAGGTACATGAAATCATGTGATAGACATTTCAGAAGTCCAGCTTAATACCCTTATGGCGGCCATCTTTAAAGATTGCAGCCGTTTTTACCAAAATTGGCCAAATGTCAGAAATTTGCCTCCTGCCTTCCATAATTTTGTTTCAGACCAAATCTAATTGTTTGATATTATAGTTTTCAAGATTATCAAGGAGAAATACAATACTTTTGGGTGAATTTTTTTACATAATTTATTTTTAAATCATAAAAAAAATATGAGAAAAAATCAAATATTTTTGCATTTTTTCAACTTTTTTTTCATTTTCGTTGTATTTGTCCATAAGGTTAGTTCTTACTTAAGTATTACCTGACTCTTAACCTTATTAGGTACCTCCTTGTAAAAATATCTGCTAATCCACATGAAATATTTACATACAAATGACATGTGCCATCTGATTCAGATATTCCCCTCCATCTACGACATTGAATTATATATATACTTGTATATATTATGGCAAACATACTGTCCCTAGTAAATTGTTTTATGTTTTGAGTAAAATTCAACATATTATAAACTTATTAAGGCATATTAAAACACACATTACATATGATGAAATGGGTGTTCTCTTTTTGTACCTGATCCACAATTTGATATTCAGTCCTCATCACTTTCGGAATCCTCAGAATCTAGGTCCATTTCTTCTTCTTCATCAACCATGCTGGAACATGCTGCAAGCTCACAGGCTGCTGTGCATTCAAGTCCATTTATAATGCATGGGCAGTTTGCTGGTTGACACTGTCTGGAACATTCGCAGGACATTAAACTGAGGACAACTTCTGGGGCTGGCATAGTCGTCATCCACTGAATCAGCAGATTCCCTTCACTCATTGTCCATCCATGGCCATCATTTGGATTTGGAATACAAGGGAAGTTTTCAAGGCTATTCCTCCAAATGGCTGACTGGTAATTAGCACGAAGTGTGTGCTGGTACAAAGTGTTCTGGCAAGGTGGTAACTGGCCTGATTCAACATCCACTTGGCGGCTCTGATACATTTTGTACCTTAGTTGATTAACTCTCAGACACTTTGTGTTGCGCAAATACAATTTACATGTGAATTCTTCAATGAGTTCAAATATTGCACCAGAAAGCTGCCAACTTGAACCAAGTTCAGAGAAAGCCACTTGATATTTCTGGTTTTGAATGATTAGTTTTAATGCCTTCAGCTTGCCTTGTCCAGCCAATGCACTAATAGTGTCACATCCAGTCCATGCATGAAGGCCCAATAACGCATTTCTCACACTATCCCCAATAGCACTACTCAATTTGCTGGTGTCGACCAGTCTGATGCGCAGTTTAGTGCCCCTTCTTATGAATATTTGACTCTTTATCAGATGGCTTAGAGCAAGACAAATGATTAAAACATCTGTGTCATCTGATATTAATAGCAGTGAGTTGAATTCTTCTCCTGCATGCTTAGCATGTAGAAGCAAACGAGTATCAGCTTCTTCTTGACTTGATGCCAGTTCTTCAACTATTTGACAGTCATTCTGGGTGAGTTTCAGACATTTGTTTCCAAATGTTACAAACATGACTTTCTCTCCAAGTTTCACTCTTTTCTCTGGATCTTTCCAGCTTTCAGCCAGGAATGCAGTCAGGTTGTTCTTGCTTTCTGTACAAGTGAGCAGCCTCCTCCAATTCTTTATCTTATGGCCTGGTCTAATCTGCTTAAATGCTATACCCATCTGTGAACCATGTCCACGGCTTTCCCGTTCAGCAGTCTTGATGATTGGTCTCTATAGATATGAAAACACTATATCAATTCTTTTACTTTTTTGGCTTGCATAAAGAATCTGGCTAAGCACTTTATCTGATAACTCATCAAAAGTATGATTCTCTCCTTGGGTCTTTTGAATGAGAGCCATGGCATCAATAATTGTAGCATGAGGCTCACTTATTTCTTCTGCTGGATGTATTTTCTTTTCCTTCCAAATGCTTCCTCAAAACAGCCTTATTGGTTTTCTTAAAAGTGCCATCAGCATTAGCTAGTGCCCAAGGTAGAGGACCAAGAGGGTGACTGAAAACATCTAACATGTCCAACTTACGGTTCTGTGCTATCAGAAGCATGTTACCAAAAACCCGGCGATCTGCCTTGAGCATTACTTCAGTCTTTGTTCCATTGATAGTTCTTCCTTTCTTCATGTTGTGGAAGGTTTTCAGGTTCAGTCTGTTTATGGTATCATAGAATCCCTTCCCCTGCTGTAGACGCTGTACTTGAAACTTTAGGTACGCCTCCTCTCCCTTTTGTTTTGCTGACAATAAATCCTAGGAGACCTCTGGGGGCGCAGCTGCTTCAGTGGAAAGGCTGACTACATCTAAGGGGTCTTGCTGGAAAGGATTGATCCAGTTATTTTCAAGCAGATCTACTAGTGATGATACGTCAGCTTCATCTCTCATAATGCGAGTTAATTCAAGGTCTGGATGACTTAGACTTGAACAATGGATGGATATTCTTTCCCGTAACTGCCTCACGGCAGCAGCTCGGTGTTCTGCTGTTAAATGATAGCGAGACACAGTACCAGGTTTAAGACTAAATCCACGTGTACCAACAGCTGTTTGGATGTCCTTGTTGACAGTTTCTTCAGTAGTTTGGTCTACTGCAATGCGTGCAAATGGATTAGTTGAACTGAGTTGTACTGAAAATCCACCATTAAGAAAATGAGCATACAACTGTGGAAAATTCTCCTTCAAATGAGTCATCTGTGCATAGTACACAGGGAGATATCTGGCATAGTTGGTTTTGTCCATCGCAAAACACCAAGGAATTTCCTCACGAATTCATGCTATTTGAAGCAGCCAGTCACCTTCCCTGTCAGCTCGCAAGATCCCAAGAAGTGTCTCAACCATTTCTATGTATGTCATCCAGTATGATGCCAACGGACCCTTGTTTTTCATGTCACACATATATTCATGGAAAAGCTGCAAGACTCTTTTGCAAGAGTTGTTTTCCAATACATCATGATAAATTGAAGCACAAATGTTCTGATGCAGTTCATTTAGTACACCTTTAGCTTCAGATAAACATGGTAGAGCATCAGGGTGTTTATCTTCTAGCCATTCCTGAAATGCATGCCAGGCAAGCCTCATTAAGGCTTCATACATGAGCTTATGAAAACGTACTGCTCTGTTGTATTGTTTTCCTTCTAGCACTTTGTTAATAGATCCCTCAGCAATAACTCCAGATTCCACAGCTAAATCCCGTAGTCCTGCATCACCATACATTTTTCCAATTGTAGACATAAAATTGCATATTGTGTGGAAATTCCCCATCATTAATACAATCTTTCCATATTTTTCTGGATACTTCCATGCAATTTCTGTTGACCTAGCAAACAAAGCTTGATCCAGGACAACTGCTATGCTGTCTAGGTGGAGTGATGGCTAAATAGTGATGGATTGATGGAGGATTTCCTGTACAGTTGTCATTTCTGTTGCAGGAGCATTTATTGTTGGTAGGTACCCAACTGTGTCTGATGCAACTGGAATATTGTCTCTGGTTAAAATGTTGAAGCCTGTCCACGAACTTACTGTTTGATTTGTTGGGTCCTGTGCCCGCTCTATTATAAATAGAATATTTCTCTGCTGTGCCCTCCAAGCAGCATCCTTTAATACTTCAGAAAGGTCAGCTGGTGTTACTGGTGCTGGACCATTCCTTTTGCCTGCAGTATACACTGGAAGTGGTATGTCAGAGGATCTGATTGTTCTCTTCTTGTCCTTTTTGCTGATGGATAATTGTTGTTTAGGTGGGGCACATGTCATCGATTTGGCCCCTGTACAATTATTCCATTCACACGATGTGAAGTTCCTGCTCCACTGAGCACCTCCTCTTCTCTGTCAATGTTATCAAATGCTAGCACTGTAGGAACACCAGGATGGATATCTGAAGGTAATGGGAGCCTATTGTTATCGTGTTCTCTAGCTTTTCAAGACAGAGTGCAGCGTCAATCTCTTCTAAAACTGAATATGAACATGAATGTCCCAATCGATTCAATGTTTTAATCAGCTCAACATTTCCTGTAAGTGTTTTTACAACCAAAGGAAGCAGGACATGCTTGGGTGTAAGCACCTTACATACAGTCACACCAGAGATAATGTCTTGAGCAATAGACCATGACAACCTATTAACACGCAAGGTGGGTGCCTGTTCTTTTCCACAAAGTAAGATGCAGATGAACTTCATGAGATTGTCTGGTATGGGCAAATATCCTTCACTAAGTTCTTGAGTGTGTGGAGGCCATGTTTGTTCTGGGATTTCACATTTTATTTCATGGCGTAAAAACTGGACAATCTTGACTATTAAAAAATCAAAGCCATCATTTTGGGTATATGCCTGAAGTTTGTTCTTTAACAGTACATTTTCATTAATGACTGATTCGTACGACAAATTGTCAGGTCTCAGATAGACCAGGCGAGATATGGTGAAGAAATGTAATGCCTCTCCAAACTCAGCCTCAAGTTTACAGCGTAGATGGTTCTTTGTGGCATCCGTAACTTCATATATTCCTTTCTGGTTCATGAAGGTTATAAACCTTTGATGTGAGCTCAGTTAAGGGAAGAATTCGTGGTTTATTGAAAAGATCATTACGAATGAATTTACTCCACTTTCTGGTAAGGATTCTGCTGCAACAATGTCTCTTGATGTGATAGCAAGGATTCTTTCATCCATACGTTAAGTGGTAATGTCCCTAATCCTTTTATCAGCTCTTAGCTCAACTGCTGGTTTTAATGGCTCCCTGGTATTTGTATGTTTCACATATTTTGATGTTTTCAAACAGAATATGCACACCTTATCATACACTGTAGATTGAGGGGCAGGGCCTTGTCGGGATGATTGCCTAGGCATGAAGGCATCATCTTCTTTGAGTTCCATTCTTTTTTGGTTTCTTAGCTTATCCAGGGTCTTTTTATGAGTGAAATTAGATCTGCATTTTCTGTGATATAGTACACTTGATAAAGCTTTTGAGAATTCTTGTGCCAAGCTAAGTATTGGTTCTAAGTTTTTTATTTCTGCAGCTTCACGTAGGGTAATCCAGGAGGCTTCATCTTGAGGACTACTTAGTTCATTCAGTGTGGACACTTTCCCACATATAACACAGCTCTTAGGGTCCATTCTTGGTCGCTTTGTTGTAACTTCTTCATCAGCCATTTTGGTAGCCAAATAAGTCAAGCCTGAAACAAATATTTAGGGGCCGTTCAAATATTATATCGCCATCATATTAAATGTGTCAATAATTATAAATATTTATTAATTCTTTTCTAAATTCTCTCAAAACACAAAAAAGACAAAGCATTGAATAAGTGAGCAAATATGAACAAAATGAATGACTTAAATATATAGGTAATGGTATATATACATATCAATATACGTATAAATGTATATGACACTAGTTTTTAATTTGACAAAGCTGTGAACAGAGAAATACATGGTGACCATTTGATATTTCAACAAATAACAATATTCAGAGGTTGAATATGAGCAAAACATGAAAAAAATATAATGAAAATGGAACTATTCGCACAAAATAATGAAAAAAATTAGAGAAAAATCACATTTTCACAATATTTTACTGGATATAAACAAATAAATAACAGATAACCACCCCAAAAGTATGCCATTTGATGCATTATGTTATATACAACAAATTTATAACAATTAGGCATTGTTTCTACTGAATTAAAAGTGAACAAGAAGCATTCTTTGGAGATACATAATAATTTATTGGTTAGGGCAGCCATCTTTAAAGATGGCCGCCAAAATGCTATTAAGCTGGGCTTCTGCAATGTCCATCACATATTTTCATACAACCCATATACCAAGCTTACTGAAAAACATAGTGGTTATTAGTCCCCCAATATGGTAGTCAAATCTTGCCTGGCTCATGGACTAAAGCAACTAACAACTTTCTCTTAAAATCATTATGCCAACCTTCAACGGCAATTGCTGTTCTTGGCAAATAGTCTGCTGTTTTCTCGACTAGGGTTCAACTTTAAATTTCGGTCTTTCTCTCCTTCGTCTCGAAGTACTGCAGATATTCACATAATTTATTATCCGTCTCCTTACCACCGCATTTCATGAAGTCGTTGGAACAATCATAATCGTAGCCAGGTGGAATGAATATAAGTGCTTGAATTTAGTTTATTGCCAAAGCTTTATCAGCTCTGAACACCAAGGCTGCAAAACCAATCAGAACGGTCAAAGTCAAGAGGAACTGATACTGGATTTGAATAATAGCTTTTGATCTAGTTAATTAGCATATCATAAGTTACATATATTAATAATGAAAAAAATCGATGCTGAACATTTGAATTCCAAAAATAGCAACAAAACAAACTAGCCCATGTTTTAGCAGGTTAATTACCATCGAAAGTTTATTTTCTAAGACGATTTTTTAAACACTTTAACATACGGCATTTTGTCTGTATGCCATTTAATGTTTTCGACATTTCATGTCGACACTTAGTCCTTCGACACTATCTGTCGAATCTTTGCCTGCACATCAGCGATAGTGAATCACTTTTGTTCTTTCTTTTGTTTATGCTGAAAAAGCATAAAAAAAAAAAACTGTAACTATTTTCCTTAGAGTCAAATAACTATTTTTCTATCATAATGTGAATTAATATGGACTGACTGAAATAAATGAATAATAATCTTAATATTCACAGAGAGGTCACTAACTCTATCACTAGTGAGTGGATAGACTGATCTCTTTATTTCAAAGGAAGCTACCCCCTTGAAGTTTATTTTTCTCTTATTAATTTCACCAACATTTTAAACCTGATCTCCATATTTTTAACATAATGTCACCCAAAAGAAACTTCAGGTGATCGATGATGCCTCATTCCTTTCATCTTCATGGAGCAGAGTATATGATTTTGAGAGTCTCAATATTTCATAGGTAAGATTGCTTAATGGTTTTCAAATTCTCTACATTCCATGGATGAGATCTTGCTTATTGTCAAATGCACCTGAATCTAGATTTCTGCTAAAATATTTTTTTTTAATCGTTCATTATTACTAGCTTGCTATTTATAGTATAAATATATATATATATAATCTATATATATATATATCTATATATAATCTTAAAAATTTTTTTTATCTTCTATTCTATTCTTAATATATATCTATATTACTATATATGTATATATAATGTGATGAAGTGTTCTTATTACCTGGTTATTACACTAATCAATAATAAAATAGATTTTTATCTCAGAGAAACCAGATACCTGAACTTTCATAAGGGATAAAATACAACTGAGTACTCTAAAGGCAACCGTGATAAAAAAAAACAGCTTATTAAACATGTGAGAAATCAGAATAAGTTTATCAACACAAGTGTTAGGTATTCATGTAGGATTAAGCTAATTAAAGGGCATCGCTCCAACAAACAACTTGATCTATCTTCCCTATTTTTAACAATTCACGTCAAGAAGATTGAAGGAATAGCACAATCTATCACTGGCCTATATATAGATTTAATCTTATCAGTGGTAGTCATAATTGAAACTTGCTATACAAATTTTAAATACCAAAATTTATCTTTAAATTCAAAATTTATAAGTGGAGTTCACAAATGTTACTATTACTTATAAACCACACAACTTTGATTAACTCTTGAACTAAATTGTTAAAATAAATTAAAGAAAAAAACCTAAATTTATCAAGACATTGAATTAAACAATCAAAAATCAATTGTTAAGAAATACCTAATATTTGAGAAGAAAAAGCAAGTAAACGAAAATTATTTTACAAGATTTAAAGTCTGACATTAAATCAAGTATGCAGTAATAAATCAGTAAGAAACACTTGAGAACGTTAATCAAACAAATTGCGAAGGCAAAAATACGAAAACACAAGATTTGTAAATGTATCCAGTTTACCAACAAATATGAAAAACTATGGAACTGTAAATATATATATATATATATATATATATATATATATATATATATATATATATATATATATATATATATATATATATATATATATATATATATATATATATACATGCAATACGCAGCCATGCAGTAAAATGTAAACATAGCATTCAGTATAATGACTTTGAAATCTTATCCCAAGCGATACATAACCGGTCATTACCCATTCTCGAGTCCCTCTTCATTAAAAAAATTGTCACCAACCCTCAACAACCATTCAACTGCCGTACAATTGAACATTACCTAATAGACCATTCGCCCACTCTACCTTCTCTCCTTTGTGTTTGCCTCTCCCCGTTTGTCAAAAATAAAAAATATCTTATTAAGTCATGTCTATGCTTCGGTGCCGGTGAGTTCTCGTTTCGCTATTTTTAGGTTAGTGGTCGCCTTTATATATATATATATATATTATATATATATATATATATATATATATATATATATATATATATAATATATATATATATATATAATGGTTAAATGAAAATATATATATAAAAAATATTTGTATTTCCCTGAAAATCCCTGGATTACTTTCTAATTGTCCCGAAATCTCGGTATCCAAAATCGGGTTCAAACTGGAAATTCTAATTGTGACCTTACCTATACCTAAGATAAGCTTGTTTCACTTCTTATCTCAATCAACAGTACAGACTAACGATTATTGGCTGTTAGGGATCAGGCTATTGAATCTAGGTTTATAATATATATATATATATATATATATATATATATATATATATATATATATATCATATATATATATATATATATCATATATATATATATATATATATATATATAGATATATATATGTATATATATATATATATATTATATATATATATATATATATATATATTTATATTATATATATATATATATTTATATATATATATATATATATATATATATTAATATATATATATATATATATATATATATATATATATATATATACCTAGATTCAATAGCCTGATCCCTAACAGCCAATATTCGTAAGTCTCTAATGTTGGTTGAGATAAGAAGTGAAACAAGCTTATCTTAGGTATAGGTAAGGTCACAATTAGAATTTATATAAATATATATATATATATATATATATATATATATATATATATATATATATTATACATATATCTCTAGATAAATGTTTATGTATATACCTATATAGTAAACTATTTATATATATTAGTATATATAAATTAATAATAATATTATATATAGATATATTTAATCGTGTGTCAGTTTGACTTATGAACAAAGAACGATAATAATTAGTTCTGCCTCTAGAGAGCAAAACACTACTGTAAATTTATGGTGAAAAGACAGGCACATAACGTCGACAAATTGGTCAACTATATTGCTCAATTGTATAAAAGCTACAGTAGACAGAATAATAAAAATTATTTCTGCATATAGTACACATTACCCTTGGTAAAATCTGCGAAGATAATTTACCAATCTCTAAAGACTGCTGAGAAAATGACCATAATGTAGTTGCCATATCTACAAAACTATAGCTTAACCGTAGAAGAAATATACCAGCAAAATTCAATGGGTTTATATCTGCATAAAGTACATTCTATATACAGTAAAGGGTGCATTAATCATGTGACAGTCTTGACAGACATCCGAGAAAACAAGTTTCAAAGATTACGGGGTTTCTCATTAGATTGTGTGGGTTGCGCTATTGTTTATGTAATAATCATCGCGTAGCGATGGCGCTAGATAGTGCATGTCAAACTATTTTGGCTACTATAGGATGTCCAATGAGTAAACCTGTGTATCCCGAACCTCGCGGATGCCGTGGCAGGTAACAAGTCCATGCGGTTGTGTGTGTATACCCCTGTGCTCTTTCTTTGACTTTGCATCCGCCTCGTTCCGGGTGTGAATAGAGTCTTAGCGTCGATAATTGTTTTCTTTTACCCACAACATGACTGACGAACATATCAATGCACCGCTTCCTCATAGGAGCGCCACTTGAGATGTTCTTGACAAGTAATAGTGGATGGAGACTGATGTGGGGGTTGTACATTATACTCCTTTACACCTTTTTGGGAAAATCTACAGACGTTTGGATGGAAACGGGCGTGGTTACTACAGTTGCCTTAGGAGGCCTTCACTTCTTCCCCGGAGGTCCTTAAGCAGCAAGTACAAATTTAAGACAGGGTTGTGCAGTTGCAGGTCCTACAGGAGATTACGTTATCATCGGATGCAGAATATGTGAAGATGCGTTCCGTGCTGAACTGTTTATTTCATAATAGTTATAGTTGTGATGTTGGCTCATATTGGTGTTCATTTTTTATGATTTTTGAGCCCGCCTCGGGCGAATTTATATTATGTATATAGTATTTGTAACTCTCCCAGGGTAGGTACGGCAGAGCTTCTGTTAAGTGTATAGACACTTCCGCTGTGCAGCTGTCTTTCAGCATTTCTACAGTTGCATCTGAAAACTCAGCTTTTGGTTTCCACTTGTTTTTTCGCCTAGAGACAATGTTTCGTTTGTATCGCATAAGTTGAAATTCAGCGTTCGGTGGATATTCACCTTGCCTGATAACTTCGTGATACGTGACCGGAAACATGAAGTCATCGTGACCGGGACAGCTTGATTTTCAGCTGATAAACAATCCAATCTCGTATCAGGTCTAACGGAATCTTCCGATGTGATGTCACGCTAAGGTGGGGCATGTCTGACGTATATGCGTGTGTTCGTCATCGTACGTCTTCTTGGAGAGAAAATATGTTAAAATCTTTCATTCACACTTGATCTATTGCGAACGCTCCTTTGAGCAGTGCGACCATTTTCTGGGGGGGAGATGGGGATTCTCCATGACTGTTGGGAGTACATAATTGTGGTCCTATGAAGGATTTACGGTGAGAATTTCAAATGTAAGGAACATTCGAAATGGTGCAATTTTACGAGGTATATTAGGTGACTTATTTTTGGTGCGTTGATCATGTCGTTAAAACGAATAGAGATGGTTTATTTTCTTAACTATGTGAGGACTGATATACTTTGGTAGTGATCTGACTTTCGGGCGAACTTTAGTGTTACCATTCTTGCTCTAATTTTCAGTTTCGCTTTTGTGGAGTCAAATTTTATGATTCATACTTCTTAAGTCAGTTATGCGTTCGTTAGCTTTTCAATTAAAGTTTATTTTCTTATCTCGGTATTTAATTCAGTAGCCTAGTTAATATTGGATATGACAAGGATGCCAGAAAAGTTATCTTTCAAGTGACTTGAAGAAAAAGGTTCATAGAGAGTCAAAATGAAATTGTTAAGAATGTTTTCATTTACAGATGAAATGAGCACTAGTCGTTAGGCAGTATTGTGCTGCCGAGTAAATACATTTTCAACGATATACAGTACTTCATTCATCTAACCTTGCCCAAAACTGGAACCGACACACTCACACACACAGACACACACACACACACACACACACACACACACACATATATATATATATATATATATATATATATATATATATATATATATATATATATATATATATATATTATGTATGTATGATTTCTAACAAAATTTTTTATTGAACAAAAGTGATTGCTGCATCAATCTCTTCATTGGTATTATTGAGAGAACTTTCAAAACTGCAGTGTACTACCATCTGCGCGTTGATCCCTCTCTCATTTCTGTCTTGTAAGCACTATCGATTTTTGTAGAGGCCAACCCGGAACCCCCTCCCCCAACCGTCATTTTTTTCTTTCAGATAACAAACACTATCTCTCCACCTAACCCCTTTCCTCCCAAAACTTCCAACTGACGTACACTGTCACCAACCCTTTTCTTTACTCACTATCCATGACTAAATTACGTGAAAAGGTTACTTAAATTTCACTGTTTTGTAAAATCTTGCACTTTTGTCGCTCTATTACAGTTTGCACCACGTTCTTTAATTAACAGTTGACCGTATCAGATTTCCTTCTTTTTCTTTCATTCTTAGCTAAAAATTCACACTTTCATTCCAACTCTATATTTTTCTTTAAAAACCTTTCAATAGTCTCATCAAGATATTCTTCAATTGAAATCAAAGCATGGTGAAATATATGAATGAAACTCAATTTACCTTCTAAATGTGAAAAGGAAACGAACTGAAACTAAAATGAAAAACTAGTCAGGTTATTTTAATTATTACCAGTCTTCTAGGTACCATTGTAACAGTTACAATTACTGCATTATTTCAGTCTAAGTAGTAGATCTTTCCTATTCGACAAGAAACAGAAGGTAAGGTTACTTGTGTGTTCTGCATTGGGTGAGGTCAGATTAATGAAGTACCGTAGATTAGGAAAACGCATTTACTCGGCTAGTCTAACGATTAGTGCCCATATCTTCCGTCAATGCAAAGCATTCTTAACAATTTTATATTGACTCTATGATGTCTGAGTAAGCCTGTATTAACATCGTAATTTGATCATACTTTTGCGTTGTCAAAAAGCTTTGGATGGATATCTCAGTCGATACTGTAATTTTTTTACGATACCAGCTTTTCTACTTAACTCTGTTGTTTCATTGTTAAGTTGTTTAGTCTAAGCTCAATATTTATGTTCCATCCCTGTATATATTTTCCCAAGCGCTAAATCTGACATGACCTTTTTGGCTGAACGTAGAAAAGGAGCTTTCCTTTCCCGTCATCCCCCCCTTCCCCCTACCCCCCCTCCCCCCTCTCTCTCTCTCTCTCTCTCTCTCTCTCTCTCTCTCTCTCTCTCTTTCATTAAGGTTTTAAGTACTGATT
>NC_061087.1:69114119-69136619 GCF_015104395.2 Macrobrachium nipponense | reverse complement strand
CAATCCAGAAGAGGAACACCTTGCTTAGTCTATTTCATCGAAAAAAGCATTTCAGATGTATAGTATGGCCAAGGGGTAGAGATAGTGAAACTAGTGCAAACTGTAATGTGTTGCGAGTTTGTATCCCCTGATCCTTATTTTGTAATGTGTCATGCATACAACAAATAAGTCCTACAGTGCCATTGGCAAAAAGGTTTCTTCTTTTTTTTCTTTAGTTAGTTTCGCTAATGAAATTTACGTTTACATTATACCAAAAAAGTAGAAAGCAAGCTTCATATAATTATGTCTAAATATAATTTTTTTTTTTTAGATTTTTCATTTCCTTTTTGTCTTGAACTTTTATTCAAATTTACTTCAGTCCATGTCTTACATAATAAAAATAAACTTGGAATGGGGCAGCATTGTTAATTATATCCCTTTATGCATTTCGTAAAAAAAATATAATACTGGGGTCTAATTGATCCCAGTCATGTAGAGATTCAGACACAAAATGGTATACATCCACGGGTTAAAAAAATGTAGACGCGTTATGTAGAAGAGAGAGAGAGAGAGAGAGAGAGAGGAGAATTTAACTTTGAGATGGCAAACAACTATGCATATTATGGAGAAGATAGCAGAAGGAAAATTTCCTTTCTTGAGCTTTGTAAAGGAAAAATACACGGCGAGTAAGGGAAAGGCCAGTTTCCACGAGAGCAAAAAGTAAAACAAAACTCTCTCCTCAAATTGTATCAAATGAAAGTAATATGATTGGAAGGCTTCAAAACATTTATTTTTTACTGAAGAATGGGAGAGTGCAAGGATGAACTGTTTGCAAATCAGAACCAGATAACAAATATAAATTTCTTTCTAATGCAGCATAAGTGAACCAGAACAGACTGTCGGTTTTCATATGCTATATCTTCTTTATCTCCAGCTTTTACCATCTATATATGGTGTCGCTGTTGGTTATTAATCATCTCCATCTACTGTGATCATGCACCATTACCTCACTCACGTTCCTCTCCCGCAAGTCCCTGTTAACTGTGATTCTCCATCTCCTTTTTGGTCTACCTCTCCTCCTTGTTTAGGGCACTTCCATCTTCATGGTTCTTTTACATACAGAACCGTTCCTGGCATGAAGTCATTCCTTATCCTGTCTCTCTTTCATATGCTTGATAAAGAGAAAGTATTTGTGCAAATAAAGAATTTTGCGCTCTCAAAGAGAGTTTAGTTTAATTAACAGTGAATGTAATAAGATTTTAAAAAAATAACCTTCTTCCCAGAAACTGTGATTTAACTTAAATATGTTCGAATATGCCTTAAATGCCAAAATATACATTGAAACAGAAGAGTAAGTATAATATAAAATGAAAGGTGCAGTAATAAGTGAAAGATTAATGTAACATTATATAAATGAACTGGTAATCTATATATATATATATATATATATATATATATATATATATATATATATATATATATATATATATATATATATATATATATAGTTTATCTTAATAATTTTCAGAAGTATAATCCATTTATTTCAGTATTAACTACAAGTCATACAAATGGATATTTACGCAATTTCTCTTGACAATAAAAGTATCCCCTATTTCCCATGAAGTGGACTATTGTAAATCAGACCAGCGTCGTTTTTATGGTTGAGTATCAAGATAAAGATAAGCAATGTATATAGAAATTATAAACATTAATGAGTCACAATAACTAGATCTAGTACTTACAAGACTGGGATCCAGTTTTACTCACGTTCGCCTACATACTTCCTATTTCAGGGAATGCTGAAAAACTGCAAATAGCACAGCTTGCTCCGCAGATCCTTTGAGACCGTGACAATATCTTAATTCGCCTCTACATATTTCAAATAAGATCTCTATCAAGTAAAATACATGATCAAGTGGTAGGGAAGGATATGAACTCGTTCCTGTACGTATATGTATAGATCAATTGAAGTATATATCATACTGAAAGAATTTTCACAAAGGAGCGCCACATGAATGCTTCGCGCTACATTGAGTTAACGGGAAAAAAGAGGGGAGTGTCAATAACGTTTTATGGACAGTTGTAATTAAACTTTACTTATGTCTTATTCTGAAGTAGCCTGTTTGCTCTTACTTGTACTGAACTGCTACATCACCAAACAGGTATGGAAATGAATTAAAAAGAAGAAGAAGAAAAAAAGAAACTTGTTTGAATATAATTGTCCCCGCCCAGGAAGTGATCTACATATATTTCTGACTTCCTCTTGATATAAATAACAACTGATTCACCCTTCTCCTGGGATTGGTTCTCCACCTGCTCTTTATTATATCCTGTGATGCGATTACTTCAATTTCTTTCGGTTTCCATTAATCTCAATTACGGATTTTTTTCCAGAACATTCCTTGTAAACTTGCAAAGGAATTTTGTGTTGGTATGATTCTCATGGCCCACTTATGGCAAAAGTTAAAAAAATCGTAACCTTACATGTATTTTATGTCTTCTGTAATTAAACGTGAAAGATTAGAGGATACGCACTTCTGATCAATAAATGAAATAGCAACCTGTACACCACGTAATTTTTCACATTTTCCCAGTATCCCTTTCAACTTCGGTAAAAACTTTTTTCATTTGCAATACATTTTTATCCCTTAAAAAAACACTTCCCGCGGATATGACCTCAAGATTTACTTTGTTTCCATAATTAATAAATCTTGTGCATACTTATTTCCAGGGTGTATGTACTAGACAAATTATAGGAATTCCAGATATAAGTCTAGTCTCAAATTCTGCTATTACTATTATTATCTTGCCCGTTGTTTTGTTTTTAGATCACAATCTTCTCTGTTAAGTAGTCTTACTAATTATTTTTGACATCAATAGGCTGCAGACGATTCAAATTTTATTTTGTGCCAAGGAAGTTTGAACGTTGAGTTAAAGAAAGAGATGGACGGTGTTGGGATGAGTTAACTGCGAAGTATAATGAGAATGGTAATTGACGAAGGGGCGATAATAGAGAGGATATGGGGATATCTGCGGAAGCAAGAGGATGAATGGACGCACTGATTGAAGTATTACTCATAAATAGAGATGGAAGATGAAAACTGATGAAATAACATGAATAAATCAGTAATTTTATGGGGAAGAGGAGGATTGTGAATCAGCCATTGATGGAAAAGAATCAGTAACTGAAGTGCATAGCTAGGAATATTTCTCATAGCGCTGAAACTTCAGACATTTTTAGTTCATGATCATAATTTACCGGAAGGAGATAAATGGGATGCTGGTATTCTTGTTTTGCAAACAATATCTATACCTTACATGGGTTAAGAGCTTAGGCACCCACACACACACACACAAACATATATAAGTATACATATTTATATATATATATATATATATATATATATATATATATATATATATATATATATATATATATATATATATATATATATATATATATATATATATTGTTACGAAGTGCCAAGTATCTGGTTACCATGCATCAAATATTACCTCACCAAAAGCCAAACACCTGAACCCTCATAACACGTTTAAACGACTGAATACACTAAAGGCAACAGTGATCCCTTAACACTTACCAGTATTGCAGAAAATCAGACTAAGTTCATCAAAACAGGTGTGAGGTAATCTTGTAAGTAATTAAATTAATCAAAGGGCATCACTCCATCAACAACTTTCAAAACTCTAAGTATTTCCCTGATTTCAGAAGTCTAAGTACTTCCCTGGTTCTAAGTCACTTCAATTAAATTGAAGGAAAGCAAATCAATTACCACTCTATGTTTCTACCTAACATGAATATAATCATAATTATATATATTTATACTGGTGTAAGATAAAGAAAACACTTATAAAAATTTTAAATACAAAAATTTATTATAAATTCAAAATTTATAAGTGAAATTCACAATATCAGGGAAAATTACTGTTACTTGAAAACAAAGTAAAGTTTAATTAATTCTTGAATCAAATTAAGTAAAATTAAATCAAAATTAATTTATCACAAAATTCAAGAAAATTAATTCAATCAAAATTCAAAAGTGTTAGGCAATAATTGAAAATTTGAAATTAATTCACAAGTGCTAAACAAAACAATAAAACTTGAAAAGAATTCTAAGTAAATGCAAATAAATTCACAAGTGTTAAATTTAATTAAATGTGCAATGATAAAGCAATGAAAATAACTAAGTCAATTAAATGGTGAATGCAAATGAAAATATAAAACAAAAAGACACACTCAATAAGAAAATGAGTAAATGCACAAACAATGGAACAGACACAAACACAAAAAATATCAGCAATGTGTAAAAGTGTAAATCTTTTCATTCAAAAATACTAACCAACAGTTTTTACCAAACCTTCGTAACAGACAACAGTTCCTATCAATTATTAATTAAACACACTCCCTATCCATTATTAGTTATTCACTGTTCCTAACAATTATTAGTTGCAACTAATAAAAATATAACACACTTTACCTTTTTTGGTATACCAACTTCTTTTCTTCTCTTGTAAATTACACTTTCACAAAAAACAAGGCGCCGTTACGAAATGTTTGTTCAGATTCCACAAAAGAAATTAAATAAACTAAATAAATTCTAAGAAATATCAAATATACAATTCTCACAATATGAGTGACCAAATTTATGTTACGTTAATTTAATCTCGATGTCGAGTGAGAGAGAGAGAGAGCGAGAGAGAGAGAGAGATCTAACTGCCTCGAGGTCTTAAGATCGAATGAAAATCTCTTCCTTTATGGAAATGACAGAGCAGATGTCTCAAAACGTTCTAGGCACGAAAGCTTCTCGAAAGTTCTGAAATCTGACGCAATCTTACACACATAATGTGCAACTTCCACGTGGGACTTGGCAAATACATACACGTACAAGACAAGACTGCTCAACAGATACGTACCCGATGAAAACGGAGGGTAAACGATAATTAAGATTGACATGTTTTTGATGACCACGTAAAAAGAGTC
This sequence comes from Macrobrachium nipponense, assembly GCF_015104395.2. Lineage (NCBI taxonomy): Eukaryota > Metazoa > Arthropoda > Malacostraca > Decapoda > Palaemonidae > Macrobrachium > Macrobrachium nipponense. The sequence continues at coordinate 69,131,635 of NC_061087.1, read as the reverse complement.
GAGCTCATTATCAAACGCGCTGACAGAGCAGGGACGCAAACGGATCTCGCAGACTCTAATTTCAAAGTGCTGACATAAAAGTTAAACATTTGCAGCTTTGAAAAGACAAGGATCTCTCTCTTTATGTTATATATATATTCTTTTACAAGACGTTAATGCGAAATCTGAACACACATTTTAAAACATCCTATTCTAAGCTATCTAGGAATCTGAAAAAATGTTACACAATCTACAAGACATTTCAAAGAGGGGAAAACATGCATTTTGAAAGTAGCAATATATAATATACCTCCCCCCAGAAGATTTTTTATCACGGTGTTGAATCCAACGATTCGCAACGAGATAAATAATCAGCAACTACATTGTTTTTGCCACTAATGTGCTGCACTCTTAAGTTATACTGTTGCAGGCACAAAGACCACCTGGTCAGTCTTTGATTATGGTTTTTCATTTTCTGGATAAATGACAGTGGATTGTGATCAGAAAACACTACAATTTCTTCATTCCTAGGTCTATTCACATACACTTCAAATTTTTTCAATGCGGTGATTAAGGCTAAAGTTTCCTTCTCAATTGTCGAATATACTTTCTGATGTTTTTTCAATTTTGTAGACATGAAGCATACAGAATGGTAGATATTATTTTCATCTTCTTGAAGTAGAACAGCTCCAACACCACAGTCTGACGCATCAACTTGTATCACAAATTTCTTGTCGAAGTCTGGAGCTTGAAGTACTGGTCTTGAAGTTAAAATGGCTTTTACCTTCTCAAAGGATTCTTGACACTCTGGTGTCCAAATAAACTTAGCTTTGGGACTAGTCAAGTCTGTCAAGGGAGCTACTACGGCTGAGAAATTTGGGCAAAAACGACGATAGAAACCAGCCATGCCTAAAAATATCTGTAGCTGTTTCCTGGTAGTAGGTGGGGTAGCCTTACGGATACCTTCTACATTAGCATTTACTGGAGCAAGAAGGCCTTTCCCAACTTCAAACCCAAGATACTGTACAGTTGCCTTTCCAAACTCACTCTTCTCTAAGTTGACTGTTAATCCTGCTTCCTGTAGTTTCTTGAAAACTTTCTTCAGAATCTTCAGATGTTCTTCCCACGTTGTAGAGTAAATCACGATGTCATCTAGGTATACACCTACTCCTTCTATTGATCCTAACAGTTGATCCATCACTCGTTGAAATGTTGCGGGTGCATTCATCAGACCAAACGGCAGAACAGTATACTGATATAGTCCAAAAGGAGTAATAAAAGCTGACAGCAGCTTCGCATTCTCATCTAAGGGAATTTGATAATATCCTTTCAACAAGTCTATCTTGGAAACAAACTTGGCCTGCCCAATATTATCAAGTAACTGATCTATAAGAGGCAAGGATAATTATCAGCCACACTGATAGAATTCAGCTTCCTATAATCAGTACACTCCTAAATGAACCATCTGGTTTCTTCACCAACACACATGGAGAACTGAAGTGACTTGAACTGGGTTCTGCTAAATCCATTTGTTGCAGCAAATACTCAACTTCCTTCTTCAAAACATCTCGATGATACGGTGATAAGCGATAGGCTCTTTGCTTGAAAGGTTTTCCATCTTCTTGAATCTTGATTTCATGCTTGGTCAGATCAGTACGTCTAGGCACATCTGAAAAAAATTCTGGAAAACTTCTAATTACGTCACTTAAGTCTTCACCTTGTTCAACACTCAGATGTTTCAGTTTATCCTCCAAATTTTCCAAAATTGAAGAATTATTCATCTTGCTTGCAGCTCCTAATTCGTAGCCATCATCGTCTTCTGTAGATAAAGTTGTCTGGGTTACTGACACAGTTTCAGTTTTAGTTTCTGAGAAATAAGGTTTCAAGAGGTTCACATGTATCTTCCTTTGTCTTCTTCTTCTTTCTGGTGTTTCAATCACATAAGTTCTATCACTTAACTTCTGAATTATCTTGTAAGGACCTTGAAATTTATTAGTGAGGGGAAATCTCTTGACAGGTAAGAACACTAACACTTGTTGACCAACACTAAATCTTCTTAGCTTAGTCTTAGCATCAAATCTCCTTTTCATTTCTCTTGACTAATTTTCAAGTTTTCTAAAGAGAATTTTCTAATCTCTTTCAACCTCTTCCTTAAGTTCTTCACATACTCTGCTTGGCTTTCCTCTTGATTTTCTTCCCAATTTTCTGCAAGAATCTTCAACGGTCCTCTAACTTCTCTTCCAAAAATCATCTCATTAGGTGAACATCCCATACTTTCTTGGTAAGCACTCCTAACTTCAAACAACATTAATGGTAAACCAACATCCCATTCTCTTCCTGACTCAGAACAATACTTTGTCAGCATACTTTTCAATGTCTGGTGGAACCTTTCCAAGGCACCTTGAGTTTCTGGATGATAGGCAGTGGATAACTGTTGTTTCACTCCTAACAAATTCATCACATCCTGGAATAACTTTGAAGTAAAGTTTGTTCCTCTGTCACTTTGTACTATTTCTGGTATACCAAACTTTGAGAAAAACTCCACAAGTTTTTCAGCAACTATCTTGGCAGATATGTTTCTAACAGGGATTGCTTCTGGATACCTTGTCACTGGACACATTAATGTCAACAAATACTCATTTCCTTTCTTTGTCTTCGGCAATGGTCCAACCATGTCTATAATCACTTTGCTAAAGGGTTCTCCTCTAACTTCTATAGGTTGTAGGGGGGCTTTCTTGATGGTTTCATCGGTTTCCAGCTATCTGGCAGGTATGACACTCACGACAAAACCTGCTAACATCTCTGTGAAGTCCAGGCCAGAAAAAATATTTCATGATCTTCTCCACAGTCTTCCTGATTCCCATATGTCCAGACTCATGAGCTACTGCAATCACTTGCTTTCTCAATGGATATGGAATCAAAATTTGATGATATTCGCCCCATTCAGCATCTCCTGGTATATCTGTAGGTCTATACTTCCTCATCAGCAACCTTCCTTCAGATAGTAACAGGTAGGAGTTTGTTGCATCTCTTCTCGATCAACAACTCTGAAGAACAAATCAGTTAACGATGCATCCTTCTTCTGCAAGTCCATCAGCTTCTCTCTTGTCACTTGACCAACTTCAAAGGTTGAATTCTCAATATCTGCTAACTCAGCTACTGTAGTTTCACTACTGTCTTCAGCAACACTTTGACTACTCGGAGTCTCTTCAGGAACATCAGGTTCTTCTTCTTCGTTGTCGTCTTCTTCATCTTCTTGGGAAATCTCTTCTTGGTCAGCACTATGGGAAACTTCACTTCCCTGGAATAATTCTTCTAAGCACAAAGATCCTTCACTTGATCCTTCTTGGGTGTGTAAATCCTCAGTTTCTTCACTTACAGTCGTAGTCCTCTTCATACTTCTGGTAGTTACACAACAGGAAACAGGTGGGGGTTATTCTTCCCAACTCTACTGTAGGACTAATCCTCAATGGTTTGTCTGTCACTACAGGACAAGGAATAAATGGCACACTACCAACTTCATTCCCCAACAGAACATGTATACCTTCCACAGCCAGTGAGTCCTTTACAGCAAAATCAACATTCCCTGTCACCAATTCACATGACAGGTGTAAGCGGCATATAGGAGTTACTTCCTCTCCTCCTATACCCTTCAAAATAACTGAATCTCCTGTGAGACTCTTCTCCAACTGAGGGTGATAACAACGTACTACCACACTATGGTTACTCCCTGTATCACGTAATATCTTGACTGGTACCTGCATACTTCCTTCTTGAGTTGACAGCATACCCTCATAGATATATGGCTTAAAAGCCTCCACACTGCTTAGCCACTCACTGCTTGAGGTAACATTTCCACTGGTTGCTAAACATTCAGCTTGTTTAGTTTCATTCTTGTCTGGAGTCTGATTCTTTCCCACACTGAACTTCGTAGTTTGTTTCACAACTTGACTAACTGGTTTTGACTACTCTTCCACACTTGAAACAGACAACATTAGGTTTCTGTAACTGTCTTGAAAAACTGGATGAGGATTTCACATTAGTTTGCTGAGTTGTATTACCTTGTGTACTCTTGGTAGTATCACTTGTAGGTTTCCCATTAAATTTTTTCCTGTTATTTGGATAAGACTTAAAACCTGGGCGTTGTTGACTCTGGTACTTGACATTGTAATTACGCTTGCTACTGATTATATTGTAATCTTCACTAAGGGTAGCAGCTTTGTCAAGTTTCTTCACTTCTCTCTCTCTTAAATAGGCTCTTATATGTTCAGGAATTCCCTTAAGATACTGTTCAAGAACAAGTAACTCTTCTAACTCATCAAAAGTTTAAACTTTAGCAGCTTCTACCCAACGTTTGAAACACCTTCTCACCTTGTAAGCATAATCTAAGAATGTTCCTTTCTCATCTTTTCTTAAATTTCTGAATCTCTCATTGTAGTACTCTGGGGTCATCTGGCAAACTTGTAGCACACTGTGTTTAAGTACCTTGTAGTCTTTACACTGATCAGCTGTTAAGGCTAGATAAGCACTTCTCCCTTTACCAATCAAGACACTTTGTAGCAAAACTGACCATTTATCCTCTGGCCATCCCATACCTGAAGCCACTTTCTCAAAGTGATCAAAAAACTCATCTGGAGCTTCTTCAGTAAACTTAGGGATTAACTTCTGTACTCTCACTACATCAAATACAGGGTCTTGATTACCTTGGTTAGGGTTAGACGGTGTTACAGTTAACCCTCTTACGCCGAAGCTCTAAAAATCAAAACATCTCCCGTATGCCGGGCCCGGTTTGGAGTGAGCGCGGAAGTGGAAAAAATAATTTTTTCAAAAAATTCAGCGCGCGTACTTTTGAAGATTAAGAGTTCATTTTTGGCTCCTTTTTTGTCATTGCCTGAAGTTTAGAATGCAACCATCAGAAATGAAAAATAATATTATTATCATATGTAAATAATGCGATATATGGTAGCGAAAAAAAAAATAAATACATAATTGTATTCAAATCACGCTGTGCAGAAAACGGTCAAAGCTAACCAGTTACTTATTTTTGCGTTGTATTGTACACTAAATTGCAATCATTTTGATATATAATACATTGTAAAATAATAAAAGCAACACCGGAAAAATATTATCACAAAATGATGTACGAATTCGTAACGCGCGGACGCAAAAAAATATTTTTTTCAAAAATTCACCGTAATTCTAAATAATGTTCTAGAGACTTCCAATTTGTTTCAAAATTAAGACAAATGATTGAATATTACGATACTGTAAGAGTTTTAGATTAGAATTGCAGATTTCGACCATTTCGGACGAGTTAAATTTGACCGAATGTCGAAATTTTAATATATATATTTTTTCATATGCACATATTTCGAAGATGGAAAAAGCTACAACCTTCAATTATTTTTTATTGTATTTTTCATGAATTTGCGCACATTTTGATATATGAAACTCTATAAAAAGGCTAATATGAAAAGGAGCAAATATTAGGATAATGCCATGTACGTATTTCGGAGACTTGCGGCCGCGAATCGGCGCGCGGAGTGAAGGTAAATATATTTTTCAAAAATTCACCATAAATCACAATATTGTTTTAGAGACTTCAAATTTGTTTCAAAATTAAGAAAAATGACGGAATATTACTAGGCCGTAAGAGTTTTAGCTTACAATTGCGTTTTTCAACTATTTCGGTAGAGTCAAATTTGACCGAACGTGGTTTTTTTTCTATTTATCGTGATTTATATGCAAATATTTCGAAAAAAGAGAAAAGCTACAACCTTCAATCATTTTTAGTTGTATTCTACATGAAATTGCGCACATTTTCATATATAAAACTTTATGTAACAGCTAATTTTAAATGGTGCAAACATTTCGACAATCGCACAAAAAAATTCTGATTTTTTTCGGAAGAGTTACCGCGCGAACGTAATTTTTTTTTTTTCATAAATTCACCATAAATCGAAATATTGTGCTAGAGACTTCCAAGTCATTGCAAAATGAAGGTAAATGATTGAATATTACTAGAATATAAGAGTTTTAGCTTACAATTGCGTTTTCGACCATTTCGGTAGAGTCAAAGCTGACCGAAAGTTGAAATTTTTGCACTTAACGTTATTTATATGAAAATATTTCAAAACTGATAAAAGCTACAACCATGGTTTTTTTTTGTTGTATTGTGCATGAAATTGCGCACATTTCCATATATAAAACTTTATGTAACGGCAAATTTAAAAGGGTGCAAACATTAGGACAATCGCACGAAAAAATGTATCGGAAGAGTTATCGCACGAACGTAAGGAAAAAGTTTTTTCATAAATTCACCATAAATCGAAATATTGTGCTAGAGACGTCCAATTTGTTGCAAAATGAAGGCAAATGATTGAATATTACTATAATATAAGAATTTTAGCTTACAATTGCGTTTCTCGACCATTTCTGTAGAGTCAAAGTTGACCGAAGGTTGAAATTTTTGCACTTATCGTTATTTATATGAAAATATTTCAAAATTGATAAAAGCTACAATCATGAGTATTTTTTAGTTGTATTGTGCATGAAATTGCGCACATTTACATATATAATACTTCATGTAAAGGATAATTTAAAATGGTGCAATAATTATGTCAAAGTGACGAAATAATTTCCGAGATGTGTCACTGATACTTTTTAGTGCAATAAGAAAGAAATTCGCGCTTGCGCGCCTGCGTAGCGATTGTAAACAAAACAACGCCTTGATCCGTGAACTCCCAGCATCCCCCAAGGCGCGTGATACAAAAGTTTTCGGCTGGTAGGCCTATAAGTATTTTTCCGCGAATTTTTAAAAAAACTTTTTTGAGCCGACGTATGATACGTCCAATCGGCATACGGGAGACATTTTGACTCGACGTTTAATACGTCCAATCGGCGTAAGAGGGTTAATGTGGATCTAGCTCTTATCAATTCCATTTCCCTTTCATGTCTTGCGATTTCTCTTTCCTCTTTTATTCTTTCTCTTTCCTCTTCTGCTGCTTTTTCTTCTTCTCTTTCTCTTCTTTCTTGTTTTTCCCTGTCTATTCTTTCTCTTTCAGCTTGCATTCTCTCTCTTTCAGCAAGCATTTTTAGCTTAATCAAATTCTCTTCTGCTTCAATGCGTCTAAGCTCTAACTCTGCATCACTTTTCTCTTTCTTTTCTGCTTGCTTATTTATGAGATCAGCACGTGCTACATTCAACAACTCTTGAGCCAATTCTAACTCATCTTCATCAGTTATTCTACCAGAGTTTATAAATGATTCCATAGCAATGCATCTTATTTGTGCCTTTACCATACCAGTAGACACATAACCACCACATGCCTCTGCTTAAGCGCTCCACTGTGCTCTGGACAGAGTGGTTTCAGACAAAACTTGGATAGAAGGGGCTGCTAAATATTCCTGAACATTGAACTGAGCCATTTTCCCCTAAGTTATCAACTTACAATTCAATACAATAAATGCAAAACAAAAACTATATGGTCACTCTCCTAACAAAATATATCCCTAACACCACCAGTATATTCTAGAGTGATAATGAAATCTGCTTTCCCGGGTCTGGGCACCATTAAACAATGTTACGAAGTGCCAAGTATCTGGTTACCATGCATCAAATATTACCTCACCAAAAGCCAAACACCTGAACCCTCATAACACGTTTAAACGACTGAATACACTAAAGGCAACAGTGATCCCTTAACACTTACCAGTATTGCAGAAAATCAGACTAAGTTCATCAAAAAAGGTGTGAGGTAATCTTGTAAGTAATTAAATTAATCAAAGGGCATCACTCCATCAACAACTTTCAAAACTCTAAGTATTTCCCTGATTTCAGAAGTCTAAGTACTTCCCTGGTTCTAAGTCACTTCAATTAAATTGAAGGAAAGCAAATCAATTACCACTCTATGTTTCTACCTAACATGAATATAATCATAATTATATATATTTATACTGGTGTAAGATAAAGAAAACACTTATAAAAATTTTAAATACAAAAATTTATTATTAAATTCAAAATTTATAAGTTGAAATTCCCACAATATCAGGGAAAAATACTGTTACTTGAAACAAAGTAAAGTTTAATTAATTCTTGAATCAAATTAAGTAAAATTAAATCAAAATTAATTTATCACAAAATTCAAGAAAATTAATTCAATCAAAATTCAAAAGTGTTAGGCAATAATTGAAAATTTGAAATTAATTCACAAGTGCTAAACAACAATAAAACTTGAAAAGAATTCTAAGTAAATGCAAATAAATTCACAAGTGTTAAATTTAATTAAATGTGCAATGATAAAGCAATGAAAATAACTAAGTCAATTAAATGGTGAATGCAAATGAAAATATAAAACAAAAAGACACACTTCAATAAGAAAATGAGTAAATGCACAAACAATGGAACAGACACAAACACAAAAAATATCAGCAATGTGTAAAAGTGTAAATCTTTTTCATTCAAAAATACTAACCAACAGTTTTTACCAAACCTTCGTAACAGACAACAGTTCCTATCAATTATTAATTAAACACACTCCCTATCCATTATTAGTTATTCACTGTTCCTAACAATTATTAGTTGCAACTAATAAAAATATAACACACTTTACCTTTTTTTGGTATACCAACTTCTTTTCTTCTCTTGTAAATTACACTTTCACAAAAAACAAGGCGCCGTTACGAAATGTTTGTTCAGATTCCACAAAAGAAATTAAATAAACTAAATAAATTCTAAGAAATATCAAATATACAATTCTCACAATATGAGTGACCAAATTTACGTTACGTTAATTTAATCTCGATGTCGAGTGAGAGAGAGAGAGAGCGAGAGAGAGAGAGGGAGATCTAACTGCCTCGAGGTCTTAAGATCGAATGAAAATCTCTTCCTTTATGGAAATGACAGAGCATGTCTCAAAACGTTCTAGGCACGAAAGCTTCTCGAAAGTTCTGAAATCTAACGCAATCTTACACACATAATGTGCAACTTCCACGTGGGACTTGGCAAATACATACACGTACAAGACAAGACAGCTCAACAGATACGTACCCGATTGAAACGGAGGGTAAACGATAATTAAGATTGACATGTTTTTGATGACCACGTAAAAAGAGTCGAGCTCATTATCAAACGCGCTGACAGAGCAGGGACGCAAACGGATCTCGCAGACTCTAATTTCAAAGTGCTGACATAAAAGTTAAACATTTGCAGCTTTGAAAAGACAAGGATCTCTCTCTTTACGTTATATATATATTCTTTTACAAGACGTTAATGCGAAATCTGAACACACATTTTAAAAACATCCTATTCTAAGCTATCTAGGAATCTGAAAAAATGTTACACAATCTACAAGACATTTCAAAGAGGGAAAACATGCATTTTGAAAGTAGCAATATATAATATAATATATATATATATATATATATATATATATATATATATATATATATATATATATATATATATATGTGTGTGTGTGTATATATATATATATATATATATATATATATATATATATATATATATATATATATATATATATATATATATATATATATATATATATATATATATATATATATATATATATATATATATATATATATATATATATATATATATATATATATATATATATATATATATATATATATATATATATATATATATATATATATATATATATATATATATATATATATATATATATATATATATATATATATATATATATATATATATATATATATATATATATATATATATGCATGCAACAAAGAATATAATTAAGACAATATATCTAAGATACTGTTATAAAGTGATGGGCTGTGACATTTTTAGAATGTAAGAATCATCAATTTGGCTTCTCTTTGGAAACAGTGTGGGCCGAAGTGACAAGCTTCGGAAGTGCTGATGTATCTTACTCGGGTGGCGCGATGTCAAAGTTGCTATCTAAGCAGATCAGTGCCATGTCCTGTTTCTATGCACAGGCGCTTGATGCAGAGGTGCCTTATGAATCTGGATTGAGGCAGTCCTTGGGCGTGAACAATGTGTGTGAGTTCGTGCGTGCATGCGAGCTTCTTCCCTACATAATGAGAAAGTAAGGTAACCATGGGGGGAGATTGCTACAGAGTCGGCGAAGGGCCAAGACACCCTCTGCAATAGTATTTTTGGTGAAGTGTGTGTAATCTATGTTGAATGGGTAAACATACTTATTCTTAAGCCAAAAGTGTAGTTTGACTGTATTTTGAATATTATTTCAAAGATGTTCTATTTCATTTAACTTTTTATTTTGCTTATAATCTTTTGCTTATAGTTATGTTCTCCTGTCTTTTTATAGACAATTCTGAGACAAAGGGGAATTGATATGGGAACTAGACTGATGTTCTGTGGTGTTACTATGTAGACTGTATTATGACTATGCCCAGTTTTATGACTGAAGTATTTTTGGTTATTGTAGGAGAAATATGAGGTGGGCTATCTGAGTTCAATCTTTATTTAATCATTTTGTTAACCCTCTTACGCCGATTGGACGTATTAAACGTCGAGTCAAAATGTCTCCCGTATGCCGATTGGACGTATCATACGTCGGCTCAAAAAAGTTTTTTTTTAAAAATTCGCGGAAAAATACTTATAGGCCTACCAGCCGAAAACTTTTGTATCACGCGCCTTGGGGGATGCTCGGAGTTCACGGATCAAGGCGTTGTTTTGTTTACAATCGCTACGCAGGCGCGCAAGCGCGAATTTCTTTCTTATCGCACTAAAAATTATCAGTGACACATCTCGGAAATTATTTCGTCACTTTGACATAATTTTTGCACCATTTTAAATTATCCTTTACATGAAGTATTATATATGAAAATGTGCGCAAATTCATGTAAAATACAACAAAAAAATACTCATGATTGTAGCTTTTATCAGTTTTGAAATATTTTCATATAAATAACGATAAGTGCAAAAATTTCAACCTTCGGTCAACTTTGACTCTACAGAAATGGTCGAGAAACGCAATTGTAAGCTAAAATTCTTATATTATAGTAATATTCAATCATTTGCCTTCATTTTGCAACAAATTGGACGTCTCTAGCACAATATTTCGATTTATGGTGAATTTATGAAAAAACTTTTTCCTTACGTTCGTGCGATAACTCTTCCGATAAATTTTTTCGTGCGATTGTCCTAATGTTTGCACCCTTTTAAATTTGCCGTTACATAAAGTTTTTATATATGGAAATGTGCGCAATTTCATGGCACAATACAACAAAAAACAACCCATGGTTGTAGCTTTTATCAGTTTTGAAATATTTTTATATAAATAACGTTAAGTGCAAAAATTTCAACTTTCGGTCAACTTTGACTCTACCGAAATGGTCGAAAAACGCAATTGTAAGCTAAAACTCTTATATTCTAGTAATATTCAATCATTTACCTTCATTTTGCAATGACTTGGAAGTCTCTAGCACAATGTTTCGATTTATGGTGAATTTATGAAAAAAAAAACATTACGTTCGCGCGGTAACTTCCGAAAAAATCAGAATTTTTTTGTGCGATTGTCGAAATGTTTGCACCATTTAAAATTAGCTGTACATAATTTTTGTATATGAAAATGTGCGCAGTTTCATGTAATACACAACTAAAAATGATTGAAGGTTGTAGCTTTTCTCTTTTTTCGAAATATTTGCATATAAATCACGATAAATAGAAAAAAAACCACGTTCGGTCAAATTTGTAAGCTAAAACTCTTACGGCCTAGTAATATTCCGTCATTTTTCTTAATTTTGAAACAAATTTGAAGTCTCTAAACAATATTGTGATTTATGGTGAATTTTGAAAAATATATTTACCTTCACTCCGCGCGCTGATTCGCGGCGCAAGTCTCCGAAATACGTACATCGCATTATCCTAATATTTGCTCCTTTTCATATTAGCCTTTTTTATAGAGTTTCATATATCAAAATGTGCGCAAATTCATGAAGAATACAATAAAAAATAATTGAAGGTTGTAGCTTTTTCCATCTTGAAATATGTGCATATAAAAAAATATATATATTAAAATTTCGACATTCGGTCAAATTTAACTCGTCCGAAATGGTCGAAATCTGCAATTCTAATCTAAAACTCTTACAGTATCGTAATATCCAATCATTTGTCTTAATTTTGAAACAAATTGGAAGTCTCTAGAACATTATTTAGAATTACGGTGAATTTTTGAAAATAACATTTTTTTACGTCCGCGCGTTACGAATTCGTATCTCATTTTGTGATAATATTTTTCCGGTGTTGCTTTTATTGTTTTACTATGTATTATATATCAAAAGGATTGCAATTTAGTGTACAATACAACGAAAAAAAAGTAACTCGTTAGCTTGACCGTTTTTTGCACAGCGTGATTTGAATACAATTATCTATGAATTTTTTTTTCGCTACCATATATCGCATTATTTACATATGATAATGATATTATTTTCATTTCTGATAATTGCATACTAAACTTCAGGCAATGAAAAAAAAAATGAACTCTTAATCTTCAAAACTAAGCGCGCTGTGATTTTTTGAAAAAATTATTTTTTCCGGTTCCGCGCTCACTCAAAACCGGCGCCGGCATACAGGAGAGGTTTTGATTTTTAGGGCTTCGGCGTAAGAGGGTTAAGAACCTGAGTTATTTAGTTAATGCTTTGCTCTTAAATAAACATATTTTTGTAGTTCACAAGTCTGATTTAATTGCCTTAGGTAATGTAGAGAGAGACCTTACCTTACAGACCTTACATCTTGTTCGGGTTGCCCCAGGTCCCTCAGTGTGAGGCACCTCTAATGTCTACCAGAGAGTTGCTAGTACATCTTCCGGTATATTTTGCATCTTCCAATCTTGGAAGGTCTGGGACGCAGCTTAGATATCTGTCGAGCTTATTCTTAAACACATCTACACTCGCTCCTGATATATTCCTCAGATGAGCTGGCAACGCATTGAATACACGCTGCATTATCGATGCTGGTGCTTAGTGGATTAATGTCCTGTGCGCTTTCCTTAATTTTCATGGTAAAGTTTTGGGCACTATTAATCTACCTCTACTTGCTCTTTCTGATATTATTAGCTCCATGATGTTTTCGGCAATTCCTTCTATCTGTTTCCATGCCTGAATTATCATGGAGCGTTCTCTTCTCCTTTCTAGACTATATAATTTTAAGGATTGTAGTCTTTCCCAGTAGTCAAGATCCTTAACTTCTTCTATTCTAGCTGTAAAGGACCTGAGTACAGACGGCCAACGAAGAATTGGCGTAGTTTCTTAATTCATTGTTCGTTATGGAAATATTGCCATATGCAGGTGCCAGATTATTTACTTAACAATAAATAACATTTCCTATCAAAGGTGCTATACTTGAAATAAATTACATTAGAATTGAGTAGACTTATTCAATGTATTAAAGATAATTATTTTGCAAAGTAAGGAAAATATATACCGATGGGTCCACGATTTCTAATTTTATTCTCAACTCTAACTTCGTGACAGCATACCGAAGATTTTGATTTGAAGTTGGCTTTGCTGCCGCTAGAGTCTTGACTCAACGTATCGTACTGCACTGGGGTGTTGTCATTTCGTCTCCTACAGCCGATAAATAATACATCAAGGCGTTAACTTTCTTTGAAAACGATGTTTAGTTAAACTAATTTTGTCCTTTGATCAATAAAATAATTTGCATGACACATTTAGTGGGCCTAAATTGGACTTCTGATTTTCCCACATGATTTGCCTAGGTCTATTTTCAGCAGTATACTTTCTCGGATACGTAATATTAATGAATATTTAAATCGACAATATATATATATATATATATATATATATATATATATATATATATATATATATATATATATATATATATATATATATCATATATATATATATATATATATATATATATATATACATACATACATACATACATACATACATACATATATATATATATATATATATATATATATATATATATATATATATATATATATATATATATATATTAATCTGCTTGATTTGACTATTCCCGTTATTCTTGTTTTATTAGCCATGTTCGCCTTTCTTCTTATCCTTTTCATAATTGCTTAACATAATTAACTCAGACCTAGCTATTCAAAATCAAAAAGCAATCATAAAAAAATCAAACGAATATAATTCAGTCTTATTTTTTATCGAATTCCTTGCATATCATCCTGTTTCATTTGGACACCTTGGAAAGCTGTGGGAGTCAAAACTGACGAATACATTAAGAAGGCTTACTTTCCTTAAAGCTTCTTAGGTTGATTTTTTTTGTAACTATTCATTTCTTCTAAATAGAAATTAATTCAAATTAGTTTCACATGTATACCTACTAGACCTACTACAATAAGCATATTATAAGTAGGTGAAAGGATAAGAAATATGAAAGGTGACAGTTCTCGTTTAAGTCTATTTCATATGTTTTTTTTTTTTTCCTTTCAAGAAAAAACCTACTCCCTCAATCAAGGGTTGCTCTTTGACGGCTACAGGTGTAACACGAGTGTATGCACTATTTTGTGGAATGAAAGATAAAGTTTCTTTGAACAGAAATTTATAAACATACATTTTAAGACGTCCGTTGTCGGTGCGGGGAATTTTAAAATAACCGTTATCATTAGTGGTGCTTTCACGAGGAGTTCGTAGTGAGAACTGAGAAGTCGGATCTAGTCGCCTGAGATGTAGAAGAGAGCGGAGGTGGCGTATAGGAGTGATGGAACGATTAGGCAGATGTTAATAAAGTATCTCCCAATAAAACGTATTCTTTAGGTTTTGAAGAAAAAAATGCATGCAGCATTGAAACCGTTTCCCTCCCTATCCGTGGTATTCACTGGCCACCGATAAAAAACAAAACTAAAAGAGTAAGCCTAACTGAATCTCTCATTCATCAAAGATAAGTTTGCTTATTCATTAGACTTATTCATTAGACAACTACCAAAGACTTCAAGTGTAGATTTAAAAATCTCTTCCTCTCCATCTTAAGTTTTCATCAGACACCAGTCATAAGCAATGTCGTGACGAGGCACTAGAATTCAAAGTTCACAAATGAATGCTGCTCAGCAACATTTACACTACTGTATTGTCTTGCTCTCATGTGGTGCTTCGAGGTGTTCCACCTCTAGGCCCATGTTCTAAATTTTGCCGTTCTTTAAACAATTTTATTCATCTATGTATGGTTCTTTCTGGTTTATTAAGCTTTCTTGATATCTCTCCAACAGGAACTTGCACCGAATGCAGTGCAATAATTCTCTCGCTCATTGAGGGATGTTTCTTAGACCGATAAATGACACATTGACATTAGATTCCCGTGCACATGATATCAAAAGCAATAGAGTGAGGTCGCCTGGTTCACGCTGTTAATTTTTTTCTTTTTGTTTTTAAATTTGATAGCATTTTGTGAGATTCCAATGTTTTCTGTAAAATTTAACAAATGGAATATTCAACTACCTTGAACTTAATATTGAAATGATAATTTAAGGACTATGTTTATGCGATACTACTAGTGATAGGTGTTTCCTTTCTATTTGTTAATGTATATCTATGGTTGTGATATGACGTTTTTTATCACTTCGTTTCGTTCACGTCAATTTTGCTATATGGAAAATAGTTTTACACAATAACATAACATAATGTTCTAAAGATATCAGTGACTGTTTTTAACGTCATTACACATGATTTCTTCCATTTTTGAAAAGAAAAATAGATAAATAAGGCATGAATCGTGCGTCAGGCAGGTGAACGAAAAATTATGAAACTCTGCCACGAGTTTTTTGGCCGACAGTACACTCTCTATTTGTGCAATATCCTTTTGATAGTGTGGGTACCATATCATATTGCAATATTCAAGTGGACTACGAACATACGTTTTATAAAGCATAATTATATGTTCAGCTTTTCTTGTTTTGAAGTGCCGTAACAACATTCCTATTTTTGCTTTACATTTTGCCAATAGAATTGCTATTTGATCAATGCATAACATGTTCCTATTCAACATCACACCAAGGTCTTTGACTGCTTCCTTATTTGTGATTGTCTCATTATTAGGTCTCCTATATGCATATAGCTTTCATTCTCTGTCTCCATAATTTATTGATTCAAATTTATCAGAGTTAAATACCATCCTATGTACCTCGGCCCAATCATATACATATGATTGGGCAGAGGTAAATAGGATGGTATTTAACTCTGATAAATTTGAATGGTATTTAAATCTGATAAATTTGTTAGGTCTCTTTGTAGCGCGTTCCTATCTTCATCACAAGTAATTTCTCTACTTACTCTTGTGTCATCGGCGAAACTACTCACTACCGAGTCCGTAACATTACTGTTTATGTCTGCAATCACAATAACAGACAGTAATGCAGCTAACACTGTACCTTGTGGCACACCAGATATTACCTTAGCTTCATCCGATTTCTCATCGTTTGAAATAACTATTTGTTTTCTGTTGTGTAAAAATTCCTTTAACCATCGTACTACTTTATCCACTATATTATGTTTTCTAATTTTCTTCGCTAATATATTATGATCTACCTTGTCAAAAGCTTTTGCAAAGTCTAGATAAACCACATCTGTTTCATTTCCGCTTTTCATATTTTTGTATATGTTCTCACGGTGGACTAACTTTTTCCGGGTACGAAACCATGTTGTCCTATATTAAACAGATTATTTTTTATTAAATGTTTCATAATATTTTTCTCTATTACCCTTTCATACACTTTCATAATATGTGATGTTAGACTCACAGGCCTATAATTACTTGCCTCTAGTCTTGATCCACTTTTGAAAGTAGGGGTAATATATGCTAATTTGTGCTCATCATAAATCTTGCCTGCATCTACACTTTGTCTTAATAATATTGCAAGTGGCTTTGCGATAGAATGAACTACTTTATTTAACAAAATAGCAGGGACACCATTAGTCCCAGCTGCAGCTCCATTTTTAATTTCATTAATAGCATGCACAATATCAGCTTCATTAATATCTATGTCTGCAAATATTCCCTATTTTCATCCCTTACTTCTATATCATTATCTTCATTATCAATTCTAGGGGTGAATTCTCTCTAATATCATTCTGCCAATATGTTGCATATTTCCTTTTTTTCATTTGTTAATCTCCCTTCAATTCTAGAGGGCCTATTTATATTCTCCTTTTATTCATCTTTTCTGCATACGAGTACAATAGTTTGGGGTTTTGCTTGATATTTACTAGGTTTTTTTCTTCCAAGTCCCATTTTTCATTTTCTTTTGATTGTATAATCTTTTGTTCTGCATTTTCTATCTTACTTTTTAGTTTGATCTCTTTCCATGCATTTTTTTTTTGCAAGACCTTTTTTCCACTTTCTGATTTTCTGGAACAAGATTCTCCTGTCTCTTGTTATGTATGACTGATGTTTACTTTTCTTCTTCGGTATATATTTATCCACTATTTTCTCTAATATTTTATATAATATCTCCGTATTTACCTTTATATCATCACTTACAAAAATGTTATCCCAATCT
>NC_061087.1:69106619-69109119 GCF_015104395.2 Macrobrachium nipponense | reverse complement strand
TGTATAAATATTTACAAGTAAACAAGTTATACTCAGTAATTTTATGAACTTCTTTTTTAATCAAAAGAAACATTGTTAAATCATTTATTATGAAGGGGTGTACAAACTAGATGAACTGCTAGTAAATAACATTTTAAGAAAGTAAATTTTTGAATAGTAGTACCATAGTTTTTATGTTTACATACTGCTTCCAGAGAGGTGTCTCTGTAACGAATAATGATTTATACATATATATATATATATATAGATATATATATATATATATATATATATATATATATAGATATAATATAGATATATCTATATATATATATATATATATATAGAATATATATATGTATTATATATATAATATATAGATATATATATATACTATATATATATAGATATATATATATATATATATAATATATATAAATATATTAGAATATATATAGATATATATTATATATCTATACTCTATATATATATATATATATATATATATATATATAGATATATATATATATATAGATATATATATATAAGAGTATATACTTGACTGTGAGGAAGTGGGAAAAACATATGAAGGCTTTTGGTCAACTCCTTGGTTCATTTCTCCATCCAGCACTCTGACAATATATATATAAGTATATATATATATATATACTATATATATATATATATATATATATATATATATATATATATACACATACATATTGGAGTAGGAAAACGAGTTCTGTCTTTAATCCATTTATTTAGCGCCGACGTTCCGTATCAGGATTGATACATTTTCCAGGCTGAAACAATTACACATCAATTGCGTATAAGTAGTAAAAGATACACACATTGTGTACCAACACCATAATTAAGAACCTTTTTAATAAATTAAGAATAAATTAAGAATAAAAACAGAAACACAGAATAACAGTGAAACGGCTAAAAGCGAATACGGAGAGAAAATTAATTTAAAATAATGATAATAGAATATAAATAAAGATATATATATATATATATATATATATATATATATATATATATATATATATATATATCTTATATATATATATATATATATATATATATATCTATATATATATATATATATATATATATATATATATATATATATATATATATATATATATATATATATATATATATATATATATAATATGGAACGAACAAGACATCTACCCACAGCGGTACCGTAAGGAGAGCTGCCACGAAACATTGTTAAGGAGGGGAGTGTAAACAAAGCAACAGGTAATTAGGCAATGAACAGTTGATTGGAGGATGACTGGTGGTTAAGAGTAGGTACAGTTAGGTTAATCATTATTGATTCAAGGGTGGTTAGTTCATCTATATGTCGGGTTCTTCCTACAATATTAAAATGACTGGCATCTATGTGTGTTTTGCAACTTTTACTGTGATTTCTTATGTAGATTGTTCTGGATTTGATAGTCGACAACCCGTTTTGTAGCTAATCCTTGATGAGAGGAAATTCGGACTTGTAGCAGCCTCCTGGTGCAACCGATGTAAGTGCCGAGATCACATCTGGGACAATTAAACTTATAAATGACACCGTGGCAAAAAGGGGGCTGATCTCATCCTTAACTTGGAAGAGTGAGCCGATAGTTCGGGGGTTTATGGGAATTAGTTTAAATTAAGGGCAGGTAATTGCTCATTAAACAGACTGATGCATTTTTTCCTAAATTTATTAGCATGTAGAAAGGGAGATATAGCAAACATATAGAGCTTGGTGACACTATGGACTATTGGGGTGGAATGAATTTCAGGTTAAGTAGCTAATTAAGAGATCTATGAAAAATTGCTTAAGGGAAATAATTATTCTTAAAGTAATCAGCAAGGAAAGTCACTTCAGTATGGCAGGTAGACAAACTTGATGTGATGTCATATTAATGGTTCTATTGAGGAGAGTGGACAGGACAATAATTTTAAAGATTAAAAAAACATGAGCTATAATAATTGTCTCCAAGCCAGTAAAGGTGCTCTTTTTATAATATATATATATATAATATATATATATATATATATATATATATATATATATATATATATATATATATATATATATATACACATACATAAATTGCTAAATACTTTCCAAGTAACCCCTCTCCCAAAGCTCCATAGACTGAATAAAAGCGAATAATAAAATGTTTTCACTAAGCACAGATTGACAAAGGGGACATTGAACCTTGGCCCCCTCCTAAATTCTTTTATTGCACTCTCTCTCTCTCTCTCTCGCTCTCTCTCTCTCTCTCTCTCTCTCTCTCTCTCTCCTTCTTCTTGACCACATGATCTGCCAGGAAACACAACCTTGAAAAAGTGGCAAACGGGCATTAACAAAATGGAGGCGGGACCAAGACCACATCACGTGACCTTTTCTGGATCATATCAGGTGCGAGGACTCAAAAAAAAAATCTTTGAAGATGCGCACAGGCATAGAAAATGGAAGGCAACACTGCAGACAGCATATAAAAGGGGCCGACGG
>NC_061087.1:69076619-69096619 GCF_015104395.2 Macrobrachium nipponense | reverse complement strand
TATAATATATATATATATATATATATATATATATATATAATATATATATATATGTATATATATATATATATATAGTATATATATATATATATATATGTATATATATATATATATATATATATATATATATATATATATATATATATATATATATATCGAAATAATTACTGCTGAAACAAAACTCCATCTAATGAAACGAGCCTGTATAACCACCAAAAGGGTAGAAATTTCTAGCTATATTTCGGAGTCACTGTCTCTCTTAACAGGCAGGTAGCAAATGAAATTAGAATTACAGTACAGTGGTAATGAAGGAATATTTCAGAAGTCAGCCACTACCTCACTCCATTTGACAGCTTCTCCTTAATCTTCTTAACCGGAGGGTTGAAGAAAATTTTATCCACCATATCTGAATCCCAGGCTCCTTCTGAGAGGTCATCATTATTTGTTTGTTTAATCAGTGCAGATTCTATTGTCTGGCCTTTGAATCGGCCATTGCCGCTACAAGTTATACATGACATATTCAAGTTTATATTGTGATTATGGTGCTATGGTTAAAAATAGTTGAGCTCTGTTTTCCCTTTTGCTAGACGTAAATTAGGGATTTGGCTAAGGTATTTTTAAGTACCCAAGCAACTATATATATATATATATATATATATATATATATATATATATATATATATATATATATATATATATATATATATATATATAATATATATATATAAATATAGTTTTTTTGTTTTTTTTCCTCGAAGGAAAAAAATGAAAAAACGAGTTGGCCGAGTACTTTCGGTCCTATTCGGACACTTTACTGAGGCATACTGATTTTACAAGAACACCATAGTCAAAAGAAGGCTTAATATACAAACTGACACTACCAAATTAGCCATAAGGGATTCTTCCAGAAAAAACAGTACATTTTGAAAACAACACGGGAGCATATACAATTTAATATCATGAATTTTTACACAAATTTTCCCAACAAAAATTATTATTAATGAAAAGACGAAAGAAAATATAAATATATATATATATATATATATATATATATATATATATATATATATATATATATATATATATATATCGAGCAAGAGAAAGAGGGAGAGAAAATATCGAACCAGAGAGAGAGAGAGAGAGAGAGAGAGAGAGAGAGAGAGAGAGAGAGAGAGAGAGATAGAGAGAGAGAGAGAGAGAGAGAGAGAAGAGAGGAGAGAGAGAGAGAGAGAAATTAATACTATATACATGTGGGACTAATTTATTAGTTGTTCATTTATTTTGAGGTCCTTCATAAACATCTTACAAATATATGGGTCCAAAGGTACATTCCCAGACTAAGATTTAGGTTGTTTTTATTAGTGATTTGTATAATTGCCGATTCCAGTAAATTTCTTGAAACATAATCATTAGATCTAGCAATTACCGAAGTATCACCCCAATTAATACAATGAGATTTTTTCACTCAGATGGATAAACAGTGCATTTGAAGTCTGGGCTGTTCTAACTGAATACATATGCTGCTTAACCCGAACACATAAATTTTTACTAGACTGACCAACGTAAAACGATGGGCAATCCTTACAAGGAATTTTATAAATGATGTTGTTATTTGTTACGGGACTATTCTTAATTAGCATATCTTTAATGGTATTGTTATAAGAGAACACTACATTAACATTAAATGATTTAAATATTGATTTTATGGTTTCAAATCCACGAAAATAAGGTAAGCTAAGTAAATTTTAAGGAATTTATTATTCATTAATAGCAACATATAAAACTTTTTATGAGCTTTTTGATAACATAAAACAATTAAATGAGGTGGGTAGCAGAGATCGTTTCCTATCTTTTTTATGTATTCCATTTCTTGGTCCAGGTATTGTGGACTCGTGATACGCAAAACGCGTAGGAACATAGAACGAAAAAATTGAAAATTTTAATATTAAGATGGTGGCCAGAATAAAAATGTACATATGTTAAATTATTTGTGGGTTTTCTATAAATACTGAATTTGCATTGGAAAGATTCTCTATGTATTAATACATCTAGGAAAGGGATGACATTGTTATTTTCAATTTCAACAGTGAATTTTATGGATGGCACTAAATTATTCAATTTAGACAGTAAATCATTTACATCGATACCACCGGGTAAGACTACTAAGATATCATCGACATATCGGTACCATTTTAAGGGGATAAGTGTGATATTCGGGAGGTGTTGTCTCTCAAAAAATTCCATATATAAGTTTGAAAGGAGAGGTGATAAAGGGTTACCCATGGCCATACCAAATATTTGTTGGTAATATTCTCCATTAAAAATAAATCTGCAATCACAAATACATAACTTAATTAAGGAAATTATGTGACTAACGGACATAGGCAATTCATGCAGTACAAGTTCATTACTTAAATATTCTAGCACAGAGTCAATAGGGACTTTTGTAAACAAAGAACATACATCAAAACTGACAAAAATATCGCTAGGGTTTAGTACAATGTTATTTAATTTTTCCACAAGATCAAGAGAATTCCGGATGTGTGAATTAGATACAGTTCCTAGTTGCGGGGATAACAGTTTTAGTAAGATATTTGGATAGTTTATAAGCCAATTGATCCTACACTATAATAATTGGGCACATAGGTTTGTTTTCCTTATGAGTTTTGACTAGGCCATATAAATAAGGTAATGAGGGACACTTTGCAGTTAACTGACACAAAAGTTCTTTTTTATCTTTAGGAATTTGTTTGATATTGATATTAAAGTTTTTTATTACTTGGTCCAACGGATTTTTTGCGAGTTTTTTGTAAGTTATTTCATCTTCTAGTAAAGTATGCATGCGTGATATGTAGTCAGTTTTGTCAAGAACCACTAAACTATTGGATTTATCAGCCTTGGTAATGTGTAAGCTATTATCATTCTTCAATTCTTTAAACTTTTTCTGTGGCGAGCGGGGAAGTTATCTTCATGGTAGGCATGCGCAGCACTATATGTCATGCCTTTGATAATTGTCTAAATGATTTTGTGTAGGTCACAGTATTTTTCAAACTTATATAAAGATGTCGCTATTGATAAAGCTGAGGGTTTGTTACAAATTAAGAAAGACAGCCCAAAGCCTAATGCGCGCACTGCATTATCACTTATTTGTTTGCTCGATTAAATTCAACCACACAATCACTTCTAGCATTATTAGTCCAATCACTGTCGTTGATAAGGTTGTTTAATTTTCTGTCCAGTTTTCTAATCAAAGTGTCTGTAGTTCTACGAAGTTTTCCATATATCTCTTGCCTTAATGCGTGTTCCCCAATCAGCGGGAATCGAATAGTTGAAGTTACGTCGGGCTTTTTCCAGTTCTTTAAATTGACATCAGATAGGCTTACTTTTAATTTACCTAAGAATTTTTATAGCTCTTAGATCTTGTACTGTTACTGATAATTTACCCATAAAGTCTCTCTCTCTCTCTCTCCCTATCTCTCTCTCTCTCTCTCTCTCTCTCTCTCTCGCTCTCTCTCTCTCTCTCTCTCTTCTCTCTCTCTTCTCTCTCTCTCTCCTTCCTCTCATTTTTCACAAAGGAAACTTATAAGTTTGTGCAGAAAATTGGTCGTAAGATGAAATATCTCCTTCCCATAATGCTTTAACGTCACTCATCCATTTTGGGATCGTGGTAACCAAGAAGTTCCCAGATGTGCATATAATTAGTAATTTTGAGACTGATAATCGTATGGTATAGAGAGACGCTAACGCTTCCTCTCTATCTCCTCCCCGACCTAAGGTTATTTGATTTGTACAAATAGCGTAAAGAATTTTTTTATTTGGTCACTCTCAGCGTTTATGAAATTGTTTTCGTGAACTCTATATAGACATTGTATTAGTGTGTATTTCGTGACGGCGCCTAGAAAGTGTGTTCAACTGAAGATATTGTGAAAGATATTTCTTTTGAACCATTCTGCTAAAAGGTAAATTGAACTTATTTTTTATCCATGATTAAAAAAATTGGGAAGATTGAATATGGGATATTTAACTAGTGATTACTGTGTTACGTTTATTTTGCATATAGTTTTTTCATGTCTGCACTTTTGTTTTCATTTGAACTATTTATTTAATCATTTTACATTTCTTATTTTTGTAAATATTTATACATTTACCCATTTTTATGTTTTCATACTTTTGCATTCACAATTTGTTTGGCTAACTTAGGTGTTTTTTAATGATTCAGTATCGCATACTTGATTTATTTCAATACTTGAAAATTAATTTTGATTTATTTGTATTTCAAATCTTAAGTATTTCTTAATAGTTTGAATTTTACTGGAGGAATTTAATGTCTTAATTAATTCCTTGATAAATCAATTTTTATATATATATTTTTAGTGGTTTAATTCAAGAATTAATTAAAGTTATGTTGTTTTCAAGTAATGGTAAATTTGCATGCAATTGTAAATTCCCCTTACAAATCTCCGTATTTAATGTTTTTTATAAGAGTGCTTCATTTATTGACTCCCAGTGATATGATTAAATTTCTTAAAGTGATATGTTGTTGGAGTGATGCTCTTTATAAATGCCTCAAAATTTTTTGAATGAACTTAGTCTGATTTCTTACATGTTTAGTAAGCTTTTGAAGGAATCACTGTTGCCTTTAGAGTACTCCGTCGTATATTATTTGTTATGAAAGTTCCAGTATCTTTCTCCTGTCAGGTAACTCTGAATTTCATGATTTGGTAGGATCATTACCTAGGAAAGCTTTGTCATTATATATACACACACAAATATATATATATATATATATATATATATATATATATATATATATATATATATATATATATGATATATATATATATATATATATATATATATATATATATATATATATATATATATATATATATATATATATATATATATCATCCGAGATATTTAGTACTTAATGCATATACTGTCCCTCTGTCCAATGAAAATGATCGGAAAAGCTTGTGTGTCAGAATATTGTATCTGTTGGAGTTACACTTTGGAATGGTGACATCAGACGGAAGAGGAATGTCTTCGTTAGCGAGACAAAAGTCACCTTGACCTAGGGCTGAATTAGCTATGGAAATTCCCCGAACGGAACCAACAAAGGATAGATTTTATCTTTTGAGACATATTAATTTCCTATTATTTTTGAAATCTCCTGAGTTATTAAATAAATGATGTGTGATGTCACGAACTCTTGCTGTCTAATGAACTCGTTTGTGTCAGACACGTCATCTAAAGGGGAGAGTCTTATGAGGAAAGTTTGTGCATGCGCATGTACGTGGTGTTATAGCCTTTGGTGAGAGATATCGATGGAATTTTAAGGCATAACGATTTTAGGATCAATCCTGGAAAGGTTGAGCGGTGAAGCCTCATGACTGTGCAAAATGGACATAGAGGTGGGAGTTATTGAACACTTTCAATGACACCTTCCTTTTCAGTACTTCAAACAGTTAGAGATGCCGTGCACTTGTAGTGAACCTTTTTCTCTCGTATATGGATTAATTCACGAGGTTTATTAATACTACTGAATTATAATGAATCATTTATAAGATGTCTCACTATTCCAATCATGATGTATGTTATAATGATGGCGATGGCCGTATTTCTTTTTGACAGGAACTGTGTCGGGCTTTGTGAGCCGAACAATGCCAGTTCTGATAAGCTCTTTTCGTGTATTATGAAATGAAGATGCTATTTTATACTATGTGACTTTTTTCCATTTGTGGAACGAACATGTCTGAGTTCAAGGAGAGGTGTCGTATTCTCAGTTTCATTTGTGGGTTTACTTCAGCTAGCCAGGTCTTGTTGTAAGCAATCCTTTTTCTATGTATCAAGTTCAATTGGGAAATTTTCATTTCGTTTAGTTAAATTGATCTAATTTTTCTGACAGTTAGGCTCTTGCTCATCCTTTGGAATAAAGTGTATTTTCCTAGTCCGGAGTTTCATTCAGTGCCTAAATTCATTTTGGCAGTGGCCTTATGTGATGGTTAGAGTTTCAGGTCGGCAACGCTACCCTTTGTAATGTGTCAGGGGAATGTGACACCTTACCGATATATATATATATATATATATATATATATATATATATATATATATATATGTATATATATATATATGTGTGTGTGTGTGTGTGTGTGTGTATTGAAATCTTCACTTCTTGTCTGAATTAAACTTTTGACTACGTTCACAGTCTGAGAACGAACCAACAAACGTTTCTATTGGTTATGTACAATTATGAGAGCACACCTAGGTCCACGCGCTTATAAACAAGAAGATAGATTACTCACCAGTACAAAGGCGTGACAGTAAAGCAAGCACTCATTGATAAACGATTGTTATCTGTTATTGGATTTCCTGAAAAGAAAGGAATGCTGCTTACATTTAGCTCTGAAACTATTGACTTTTAACGATGCCTTTGAAGTCTCTCGTTCCTGTTGTCTTAAAAGCCAGAGGACTTCAAAGGCACATTTTTATATTTCTTCTTGTGTTTTATTTTTAAGGAATTAAAAATGAACTAATCGAGTTTCTTCTTTGGAGAGCAAGAATTCTCCTTATTTCAATTATGATTTGCAGACACCTCGGCCTCATTAATAGTTATTGCCCTCATCCGTTCTTTTAATTAATATAAACATTGTTCATTTATTACAGGTAGTGCATAAAATTCCTCAAAGAAGAAAAATGCATCAGCAATATATGTAATAGTATATATATATATATATATATATATATATATATATATATATATATATATATATATATATATATATATATATATATATATATATATATATATATATATATATATATATATATATATATATATATATATATATATATATATATATATGCTCTCAAGAATATATTAGAAATAACACCTATTTTGACATCGTCTGAATGGAAAGAAAAAGCATGGATATATGACTCTACATATATATATATATATATACATATATATATATATATATATATATATATATGTATATATATTGTGTGTGTGTGTGTAACTGAATCACGATTATATGGAGCGTGATAAATGTAATTGATTAGAAGGAAAAATTAACTATTGAGTGGTTGCTAGGCTTCTCAACACAAGCTAGTAAAGGACTGTGTTGAAGCGCCTTGGAACAACTGTGTTGTTTCAATTTCCCTCGTGGCACTTGCCCTTATTTATACACCATCACGTTCCATATCTTCGTGATTCAGTTTTTTCAGTTATACACATACACACACACACACACACACACATATTATATATATATATATATATATATATATATATATATATATATATATATATATATATATATATATGTATATATATATACATCGAGCTACAATGTCTTTTAATATCTAATTCGCTCTACCTCGGAATTAATATATTTTCATATATGCTTAACCGAAAGGGAATTTTTTTCACGATAATAGATTTGCCTGGTCCCGGGCACGTACCCAAGTCTTCTTGGGTTCGCGCCCGGGACCAGGCAAATCTATTAT
Organism: Macrobrachium nipponense; assembly: GCF_015104395.2. Taxonomy (NCBI): domain Eukaryota; kingdom Metazoa; phylum Arthropoda; class Malacostraca; order Decapoda; family Palaemonidae; genus Macrobrachium; species Macrobrachium nipponense. Next base: position 69,089,107 of record NC_061087.1, on the reverse strand, counting down.
CGTGAAAAAATTCCATTTCCCCTTCGGTTAAGCATATATGAAAATATATTAATTCCGAGCTAGAGCGAATTAGATATTAAAGGACATTGTAGCTCGATGTATGTATATGAATCCCGGTAAGTGAAACGAATTATATATATATATTATTATTATATATATATATATATATATTATATATAATATAATATATATAGTATATCTATATATATAAATATATATATATATATATATATATAGATATATATATATATATATTATATATATATATATATAATATATATAATAAAAGGAGCCCATAAAAACACCAAAATATAGAGAGAAAGGTACTATATTTCAAAGACGCTGTCTCCCTCTTCAAGTAGATGAATGAGAAAAGTTTACAGAAAAGGTGGTATTTATACCAAGAGGTCCATCCACAGGCAAGCCAATTTAGGTCACCCCCGCTGATATTCTTCCTTTAATATTCTTAAGCTTTGGTTGAATGAAAACCTTGTCGATCGTATCTGAAATCCATGCTCCTTTTGAGATGTTCATTACCCGTCTCTCTTTTATTAAGGCCGATTCCATCATTTGACTCTTGTACCGCATTTGCTGCTATAAATTACACGTGACAAATTCCAGTTTTATTCAAGGTTGGTTGTTCATTTATATGGTTGAAAATAGCTGAGTTCTGTTGTCCATACCTAACTGACCATTTGTTTTGTATTAATCTCTGTGGAAGTGATTTACCTCCAAAATCCGATGTAAGATGGTCACTGTCCTGGCATGGGATTTGGTAAACCCCAGTGTCCTTGGGAGATGTCTTTTGTTGGACGTTATTCAGGGATTTGGCTAAGGTGTTTGGGTAAGTAAATGCAAAAGGGTTAGATTTTCCGAGGGTCTGAGTCACCTTCTTAATCGTGTCCAGGTGTGGAATTTTTTATTTTATTGTTGGATGTATCTCTGGTCTTGTCTTTAGGGGTCGGTAGAAAATTACAAGAGTTATATGATGGAATCGGCCTTAATGAAAGAGAGGCAGGTAATGAACATCTCAAAAGGAGCATGGATTTCAGATATGATCGACAAGGTTTCATTCATCCAACGCTTAAGAAGATTAAAAGAAGAATATCAGGGGGGGTGACCTAAATTGGCTTGCCTGTGGATGGACCTCTTGGTATAGATACCACCTTTTCTGTAAACTTTCTCATTCATCTACCTGAAGAGGGAGTACAGCAGTCTCTGAAATAAAACAAAGTACCTTTCTCTCTATATTTTGGTGTTTTTATGGGCTTTTATTAGATGGAATTCTGTTGTAACAGAACATTTTACCAGTCATATATATATATATATATATATATATATATATATATATTATATATATATATATATATATATATATATATATATAATGTATATATATATATATATATATATATATATATATATATATATATATATATATATATATATATATATATATGTATATGTAAAACTGATTCACGAAGATATGGAAGGTAATGAATGTCGGGCAAATGACCCGAAGGAAATGCCACGCTAGTAACGGGCTGTGTCGAAAGCTCCGACACACACACCCTTATATATATATATATATATCTATATATATATATATATATATATATATATATATATATATATATATATATATATATATATATATATATATATATATATTTGGGTGTGTGTGTGTGTGTGAGTGTGTGAGTGTGCATACATGTGTGTGTGTTGGTCCTTATTCGGTATTATTCAATCCAGATTTTACAATTTACCATAAATATTTCTTTCAAATAAATCCCCAAGTCCTTTCCACAGCCGCCCGCCCCCTTCTCTATTGGCTTCTTTCTTCGATCTTCTCTTAACAAATAGATTCTCTGATATTCCTCTTTCAGTGGTATAGTTTAATCCATTTTTTCTTTTTCTCTGTGATGTTTTCGTAAACTCTTATGCTCTTTCGTAACATTCCATATTTCATCGAGGATCTGTTTGTAACTCTTATTTCCCCAGACCAGTTCATATCTCCACATGAATATATAGGGTGCCCATAAAGTGTTTCCCGGATTTCAAACCTTCATTACACACAAACCATGTTAGGTAGAGGTATAAGGGTTTCTTTAATTTCAGCAACAATGACTAGAGTTGTTTTTACATTTTTAATAAATTTCAGCATGTGCCCCCTTTGTTGCCCGGAGTTCACTAAGCGGAATTCTATCTCACGGTAGGTATTCTCCAACATATCTATAGTTACCATTGCTAGAGCTACTGTTATCCTTGCTTTTAAGGTCTCAACATTAGGTACTGGTGCACTGTACACTTTATCTTTGCTATAACCCCATAAGAAAAAATCAGGAGGGGTAATGTCTGGTGAACTTGGTGGCCATTCTGTTGGGCACAGCAACAACCGATGCATCACCCTTACTGTTCTCCCGTCTCCCTTACGGTCTTCAACACTTCCAGTCTCTGTGAAAATTGTATACCAGTCTTTAATGCTTTTAACATCTCATTTTTGAACTTACGCTGAACTGCGAAAGGTGATTTTGTTTCGTGGTACCATAACACACACTGAGCTTTCTCCAGCAGTGACAACCATTTCTACTATTTTTGACTCAGCTGGCGGATAGAGTGATCACAGTGGCATCCGTAGACAAACACAAGAAACTTTTGTAATTGCTCAACAAAATGTGAAACGTGTACGGTCATATCTACAATCATTCTTAAGTTATACATTTTATTAATCAGGGAATGACTTTATGGACACATTGTACTATTCCCCGTTTAATGACCAGGTGGGTGTGGGTGCCAGATAAGAAGAGTTTTTTGCGATTTCATTGAGATTCATAAAACTACTTTCAAACTAATTTCACTCATTTGAACTCCAACTCTCTCGTGGTAAACCTCATTTTTTCCACGTAAATTCCTTACTTGGCTAGCTTCAGTTTCCACACTAAACGATAATAACGTAGCTTTTTTTCTGTCTGACATTTGTGTGTAAAATGTGATAATAAGATTTCTGATTTGTTGTATTTCATATGAAAATTCAAAAGGAAAATGTTATCAGTTGAAAAACAATGTTCTGTACCGATCGATTGTATATTTGTTTCGAAGATTTCTTGACTGTGAGTGATATAAAAGTGACATATCTAAATAGTGCAAAATCGATTGTGTTGAATATTAATCATACAGAGGATTTATTTTAAAACTTGTACAATGAAGTTGGTGGGATTGTTCGATACTGAAACAAAAGCCAGCATTTCTTTTTATGGTGATTAGATGAAGGAGATATTTCCAAGGAATGTAGAGACTAATAAATAGTTCTTTATCTGGGTGTAATAATTACATTCTCATACCAATAAAAGTTACGGTGAGTGACAACAGTAGATTTAGTAAGGAAGAACCGGAATGTGATAGTGTTTACCGCGAAACAGTTATACGGAAAGTAATTGTAAAAGATTATGTTATACATCAGTGGTTCCCAACATTTTGACTCTGAGGATTTTTTAATGGGCTACGAGAGAACCACCATAATTTAGGAATTGAAATCACACAAAAACTCAAGTGTTCATGTGAATCAAAGATAAAGCATGAATAGCCCAAATGTTTTTTTGTGAAGTTATTAACTTCTACCAAATTTACATATTATACAGGGGATATTGGCATATAATGGCTAACATAAATTACATAAACTGTACTGATCATCTTTAATCAACATATTGCACGCATTACTGTTTTAATACTCGAATATGCCATCTGACACTAAAACCCAGACTCACCACTGTCATGGTAGTCGCTTTGTAATGAACAAACATATTTTAAAGGAAAGGAAAATTTATATTTTTCGAGTAGGTCTGCAGCAAGGTGTTCCCACAAGTGTTTGGAGTGTCTGTTCTCATGACTGTTCGAGAATACTCTGTTGTTTTGTGGAACTCCAGCACGCAGTCGCCTCTAGCAACACGACGCTTTGTATATGACGTAAATTTCGTCCAGAGTTTTCTGGTTAGCTCCGCCCTTTCAGCCCCGCCCCGAGATCGAAGTACATACTATACAGGACTCGGAGGAAGTGTAAAAAAAAAAGAGGATTAGAGAAGATATAAGAGACGAAGGAAAAGATAGGAAGAGTAGTAGAGAGGGAAGAGGACGCACAAGAAAGTGAAGTTTGTAGTCTGAGAGAGAGAGAGAGAGAGAGAGAGAGAGAGAGAGAGAGAGAGAGAGAGAGAGAGAGAGAGATTCCGACGACGAGGAAACCATTTCAGAGAAGAAGAAACGTCCTGCAAGTGGTTTTGAGAAGTAACCAGTTCTTTAAGTTTCAAGACGCTGGCATTTTTTTTTTCTTGTAGTGTGAAGATAAGAAGCAGCCCATCAGAAACTTTTATTGTTTCCTTGTGAAGCCCTTGTATTGAGCACTGATCTCAACAGCTGTTTGTATGGCCAGCAAGTATTTCATTACCGCACTGTTCCCCCTTTTTACATATAGTCAGATATAATGTTGTTATGTTAATAGGAGAAGCCATTCTGCATTTATTTTTGTGAATAAGATCGTAAATAAACTTGTGTTCTGATTGAGTTTCTTTCTATATTCATATACTGTGTTTCAATTGTTGGTGTTGAATCCTTTTAGTTTAGTGTAGTAAAAAACCTGATTGGATAGCGATCTGTCACAACCACATTTTTAAAAAGTGGAGAAAATTAGCTTTAATGTTTAACTAATTTAAAAGCCCATATCTCCATTACTTTTCAAGATATTTGTGTTTGATTTAATTTTTTGGAAAGTTTACAACATTTACAATATGATGAACTGCACAAAAATAATTATGGTTAGACTTCATACAATTTCTTATGTTTGATTGCTTACTTGATTCCTTGCTTGTTTACAATCAGGTATAATAAATTCAAGTAAAATAGTAGCATTAAAATCAGGAAACTGTTGTTAGCAAACAGTCAAGCAAGCAACCAAAGGCTTTTAGGTGTTGCTTGCTTGTCATGTAAAACAATAAAGTTGACAAAAGTATAGAATGTTATTACCCAGCCTTTTTTAAATAGCATTTAATTCTAAAAAAAAGTTACTAGCAAACAAGTAAGCAACCAACCAAGACCGTTAACTCTTACTCGCTTCCCTATGTAAAACAATAAAACTGATAACGATACGGAATTAGAATTCAATAAAGCTGACAAAAGTACGAAATTTTTATCGAATACCAAACAAGTAATCAAATAACCAAGACCATAGTCTTGCAAGCTTGCTTGCTTGCATATGTAAATCAATAAAGTTGACAATAGTGCAGAATTTAATCAATAAAGTTGACTAAAGTAAAGTATTGCAAAGCTATTGGCACACACTTCTAATGTTGTTAGCAAACTAGCAATCAAGCAACCAAGGCTGTTGATTCTTGCATACTTGCTTGCTTGCTTGCATACTTAAAGCAATACAGTTGATAAAAGTACAGAATTAAATCAAAGCAGACAAAAGTACAATACAGTATTGTAATTGCCCTACCCTTCTAATGTTGTTAGCAAACGAGTAGTCAAACAACAAAGACTATTAAGTCTTGCATGCTTCCTTGCTTGCTTGCTTAAATAAATCAATAAAGTTGACAAAATACAGAAATAAATTAAAGTTGACAAAAGTACAGTACTGTAATATTATTGGCCCACTCTTCTATTATTGTTGGCAAACAAGCAATCAAGCAACCAAAGCTGTTAATTCTTGGATACTGGCTTACTTACTTGAATTAATAAAGTTAACAAAAGTACAGAATATATCAATAAAGTTGTAAAATGGACAGAATTCAATCAATAAAGTTGAAAAAGTACAGTATTGTATTGTTATTGGTCAAAGGAGAGTTGCAGATGGAGGACTAATAGTCCCTGATGCGCCTGACAGGCCCAAGCTCTTTCCCTGAGGATATTGCATTGCTCTCATCTCCTGAGTCTTCACCATTAAGAACCAGGCGCGTCTCTCTCATAGCTCCAGAAGACTGCATTGCCTCCTGTCTATCAATTAAGCAAAAATGGATGGGTGGTTCACTGGATACAGGAACTCAAGCATGTTTTTTTCAGGTCCTTCAACCTTCGCTGGCTGCATCACACGGTCTGTCATATATTCATGGGAAGCACAATACCGACGAGGGCTAATGAAGGTTTCTTGCATCATTCATTCGAGATTCAGCCCTTTTCCAAGGAAAAAGGGCTTCCTCATTCATTCGAGATTCAGCCCTTTTCCAAGGAAACTATGATGTCAGTTGGAGGGTTAAAACAGTTTTGAACTATGATGTCAGTTGGAGGGTTAAACAGTTTTGGCTTCAAAATTCTCCTCATTCAACCAATCTTGGTGGCAAAGGTGAAAATCTTATGTCGTTTCAATGGATTTTCCTGTAACAGAAGGATGATGGAGCTTTCCAGATGTACAATAATCAGGAAATCGTCAATCATTGTTTTACCATAGAACGCGTAATGCACTATGAAAATGAACTAATTTTATGGAGGTGTATCCAGTTACATTTAAAGAATTTGCTAATTAGTCCATGAACCGCCCCAGATATCAATACCATCCCAGGCGGCAAAACATTATTTGTGTCATTTTGTTTATTGCATCAATAATAGTTAAAAAATGGTGTGATAGTCATTCCATGCAAGTAGCTTGTTTTTTGGCTTATTTTTGTTAAAAACTAATTTTTTGTAGGGTAATTTTTTCACATTTTCAGTTTTTTCAAGAAATGGTACGTCATAAGCCTGAAGGGTATAGAGACTAATAATTTTGCAAGTTAAATTCTGCAGCTTTGTTTCTATGCATTTTATTGGTATGGGTCAAAATTTGTGTGCAAAATGAAGCCGGAAGCTGAAGGCAAGTTATAGGGAAAATAAATAAAAATGGGTTTTTCTAGCTATATTTCATTCTGTAACAGTGAAACAAGTAATTTCTTGATAAAATGTCATAGAGATGAGATTGTAGTGAGATGATTCCTGTTTTAAATGGATTTTTTTTCTTAAAATTTTATATATTGACTTCTAAAAGACGAAAAACTAAATATTTACTTTTTTTACAGAAATCCAGATCTTGATATTATGACCCTTACCAGAGTATGCTTGTTAATCCATATTGTTATCTGTTATAAGTGAAAGAGCTGAATGGTGGTTGACACTGAACAGCTTTGTAAACGAACCACCATCCAAGCAAGGCTAAAGTGTCAGTATTATCGTTCAGATGATACTGACAACCTAATTAAACCAAAATCTGTCGAATATTTGGGGGGAACACTCTCTTCTGGCAGCCTCAAATTCGCCAACATGACCCCATACTGGAGTTAGTTAGACAATCCTGAAAGAGAGATCCCAGAACCCATTTACCACAGGGAATATTGTAGCATCTTCACGATGAAAAAAAGCACTAGCTGGCATTATTGCACAAAACAAAGACTACCAGAGGCGGTCATGCAAGGGTTGGTGTGTAAGCACATCCACCTCAAGAACATATAAAGCAAATTGTATATTTTGCCAAAAAAAATAAAAATAAAAATAGGACCAAACAACAGAAGCCTCGAGAAGTGTTAGTGAAATGCAGAGAACTTAGAGCTGATGCTAAGATCAGACTGCTGCCACAAAGAAACTGGACAGCAGAATTCTTGGCACTGTTCGCAGAGATATTGTGGCTGCTGAAGCACACTACCAAAGGTCCTGCTATAGATTGTACACATGCAGCAAAACGTCACAGCAGGTCAAGAAGAGCTTTTCGGTACCAAAAGGTTCTGACGATGACCAATATTACCTCTAAATCTGCATCATCAATGAAGAACCTTGGTGTGGATAAAAGACTGGACTCCACCAAAAAAAGTACATACATCAAATGATAGGACCGAGTTTGGTGGTTCTCTTCATATCATCCCAGATCATAATGGCAAACTTGTCATCTATCCAGACAATTTAACAGTATAAGAGCTTATCAGGCTAAATCAATCTCTAAAGAAACAGTTGAAGACCCTGTCCAGAAGTGATCCCCAGAAAGTCCAAACAAAGACTGCCAACAAATTAGGGGTGTAATATAGACCAGAGCCAAAGATAGCAACCAATCCTCACCACCAGAGATAGTCGAGTGTCAAATCTGATATTACTCCAGAATCCCTCTTGTTTTTCTTGTGCATCTTGCTCATAGGTCCCGACAACCCTGACAGCATTGAACAATGTAACCCCAAGAGTTCAGTGGCTCATGCAATCATTTGGCCAGGACATAGTGTATTCAGTGACATGTGGCCAAGTCAAGCCTACCAAACACATTGCTCTGTCCTTCAGTGTTAAATCTTTGACAGGTAAGGCTCAGCTGATAAGCATTGTCCATTGCTTTGGACACTGTGTTACATACTTGCAGATGGAGGAGACTGACACTGCCCTGTGCATGCAGAAGTTGTCTACATCAGTAGGTGGTCCTACACTGCCAAGGAACATTTTTCCTAGTCTCTCACAACCTTGGCTTCGGACAACATCGACCATCTAGAGGAAATGCTGAGTGGTGAAGATATGTCACACAGGGTGAATGGCATTGCTGTGCAGGAAAAGATGACAGTCCTGGTCCCTGACCAAACCAGGCCTACTGTGGCTGGAACATTGAAGAGCAGCACTGATGCACCTCCGGTGATGCTGCCAACATACAACACCGGGCAATAGGCAGGCCTACCAATGGCCAAGACCACTGAAGTTGTTGCTCCAACTACAATTAAAAAAGCTGAGCTAGTCAACTACCTAAGATGCCGACAACATTCTCCACTACAAGAAGTTAGCTTGTGGAATCATATGCAGCAGTGGAGGAAATTCCTGTCCGTATCTTCAAACAAGACCTCTCTAATCAAGTTCTTGATAGACAAGTGGAATCTCTCAAAGTACAGAGACAAGTTAAAGGATAAGGTTTATTGTTTCAATAAACATATTGTTTCAAGGTAACAGAAGATAAATGGGAGGTAGTACCTGATCTCAAGTTGACACAAAAAGATGCTGATTCCCGCCTGTTTCTCCACACAGCATGTAGTGAGAGATAGCTACAAGCCAGTCATAATTTCCAGATGCCACTGATGGCTTCATCTTTAGCCTTACCATGCACAGTACCATGGATTACTCCATATACCAGAACGTAGAGTAACATCCGATATGCAGATATAAACAAAATTGGAAAAGTAAAGGACAGTGTCCCTGCAAACAGCCTGATTGGCCTATATGCATTCATTAGATAGGACTCTGTTAGCTGTTTTGCTATAATAGGTAAGCTATTAACATTAACCCTTACTGGACAGGTGATATATTGATATGCAACTCCTCAGGCAAGGTAAACTTTGAGGTCGGCCAATTTATGGAAAAAACACATCAATGGAAAGAGGAAGATATGCAAATGTGCATGGTGAAAGGAAAAAAGTCTGAAAAATTTTTCCTACCTTTCACAAGAAGCTGAAAATGACTATTTACAGCCCTTTGTTGGACCTCTCTTACAAGACAATCATAAATTTACCAATTTATATATGTATTTTTTTCAAATAAATAATTTTATTTGATCTTGAAAAATTATGATATGCTCACACAATATCAAAACAATCAGAAATAAATGAGTAACAAAATTTTGGCATATATGTTGAAAGATATTTACGTAAATTTACCAAGAACAAAATTCAGTAACTTTTTACTTTTACATGTTTTTCCTAACATTTCTTTGAGCTTTTCTTTGTAAAAGTACATTTACAACTGACATACTACCGTAAAAGACGAGAAAAAAAACATACAGCCACCCCTTGGTATATTTACAAGCAAATTAAAAAATATATATCATGTGAGACAGAGATGTAATACATTCCCCCTTAAAGTTAGAAGCAGAACTAAAGTCCTGATATTTCCAATTCTGGTTTTAGCCAGTCTAAAAGTTGCCATTACTGAATTTATGGGCTATAGAAGTATTGGGGCTTCTTTCCCGCCCGATTCTTTCCAAATCAATGGCGCTTGATATTGTTTATCTTTAGGATCAATCTGTCCACCACCTTAAACCTGTTATTACTATTCCCGAAGATCAATCCGTCCATAAGGGTTAAAGATACTCAAGAAGGACCCAACTAACATGGATTCAAGCAGCTGGGTCAACTCTGGGAATTAAGCAATGAGATCTTTGAGAAGCTTGAGCAGTTCACCTGTGCAATGTATCCTGGCTGTAGGAGCAACAAGAGCAGAAGCAGTAACGTTAGGTGTTCCCGTGTCAACAAGCTGTGCCACCAGCTTTTCTGTGCCAAGAAAGGGGAAGCAGAGAAAGCCAACTGCCACCATACAGAGGCTGCCTCTTTCGGCACACACTGAGAGCCAACTTCCAGGCTACACTCTGGAGACGTTGTTTGGAGTCCCAAGACCAACATTCCAAGCCCCAGTGAACATGGCTGAACTGAATAAGATGGAAATCTATAGATTCTTTGGATGTGGTCGGCACCAGTACCAGAAGTGGTGTTGGAGCTACTGGCTTGCAAGTATTCACGGGTTTGCAAGCTGCCTGATTGCAGATGTCTATCAATGGCCTCGCATACACTGATATGTGAAAGCTGCAGTCCTGCACCATCCAAGCAGTGCAGCAGGAGGAACCTGACCTTGAACCGTTTCTGAGGATTCAGTGGATGATTAAATGTTGGAGCTGATGGAATATTATAGGCATTATAGGTATTGTTAATAGGTTGAGTTTAGTTCTAGAAGTCCATACATGACACTTCGTCCTTAATTAACACGATGATAATCTTTTAATTAACTGTAGAAAATTGTCTGGCTGTGATTAGAAAAAAAGACAGATGCACACTTTACAAATACCTAGTCCTTTTGCATATATTTACCCCTTCCAAATGTAATGAGTTCGTAATAAACTTAACAATATTGTTTATAATTGGCCAAAACTACTTGTGAAATTAGCATTGTATATATGTTTGTGAGTTAACAAATAATATATATATGTCCAAGTTGTCAAACCTCTCGTCTCCTGTTACCTTTAAAATGCTTCTTGAAACTATTAATAATTTAATTTAAGTTTTGTGTACATAGATTATACTTAGAATTCAAAGAAGTATGTAGAATTTTTTTTTTTGCAATTGGTACCTTGTACATAAGGTGAAAAAAAATTAACACATTACTTCATGGGGTAGCAGTCTAAAATTTTCGCTTCAATGTCAAAATCGATATATTTGGTGTTGTTATGAAAACCTCATTTACAACAAATATTCATTTATAACCAAATATATTTCTTTACTTAGATTTCCCCGCAGCTTTTTAGCTTTACGTAGTTTTGAAATTTTTGTTTCTATATTTGTATATAGTGGTCACATAATGAAGTATTCCAAAACAATTAACAAAACTGGGATAAAAATACATTTGTTGTACTGTGAGTAAAGTCTGAAATATAAATACACTTATATTTTTATATTTTGACATTCTAGAGAAACTCATGAGCAACATTTTGAGCCCTTATTTGTGAGGATATACTGAATAGTTTTAAGGTTATGAATGTTTTTCTTACTTGAACTTGGAAAAATGACGCTCTTAAATTTCGTCTTGCTCTTCTTATATATGTTTGAACGGTGATATCAACCATAAAGCTATTCATCTGAAATGGCTATCATGTCATTTCATTAACTTTAGATATCATACTACCCAAAGAACAGCATAGAGTTTTGCCGTCTCGAATGGCACAATCACCCAAAATTTGGGGGCTGGCCCATGGACTGAATGACCTGCTATACTGCCTTAAGTACTGGCGCTCAAAAATGAGTTTTGCCCAACAGATCAGTGGAAAAAATTTTTCAACTCGGTGTTCACATCTAAAGCTGTATACTAAATAATAGAATGTGCATATATTTTTTTTTCAAATCCGCCCATATTGTGGCATAACAGCTTCATTGAAATTAACAAAATCCAAATCACTTTGAGGTACCCGTAAAATTCTTACGCAATTACTTTAAATTTTATTTTAGAAGAAAAAAAAATTTTCATATCTGTAAATAAGAAAGCATATAGAATTGAAAGAAAAATTATTTCACCAACAGTTATGTTTTGCATGAAGCAGGGGTAACATTGCTGTGTGCACGCGCTCCTCTAATTTGATGGATGGGGACCACGTCGAAGAGAATAATGGCGAAGGAAAGCAATCTATACATCTCGAACGAAAGTATTTATTTGATTGTTCAATCGAAAAATATAAAGTTTCTTAAAAGAATTATACGATTTTTTAAATTTCAGAGGAATCTCATGTGGATAATCTAAAATTATCCATAGGTAAAGTTCTCACACTACAAGATGATTTCTTTGTGGGCGTAATTCGTATGCCCATTGGAATATGTTTACTTACTATCCAACTGATATCTTCAGAATTTTCAATAATACTGACAGTGGCATAGTTACTTTTTTAGCTAATAAGCTTCATGACATTATTGATGGCAATGATTCAAGAAATCAAATCCTAAAGGACACAATGATTTAGTGTAAGATACCACAATACGTCACTT